>NC_056526.1:15674532-15711162 GCF_019175285.1 Sceloporus undulatus | reverse complement strand
TTATTTATAGCCCACCTCTCCCTGAAAGATCGATGTGGGTAACAATAATAAAAACATAATAACATAATTAAAAGAAACCGCTAACCCTCAAGTTAAAACACAAACATCAAAAATACAATCAAATTATTAAAATCAGTCTAAAATGAACCCACATTAAAATGAGGCAATTTGGGAGAGTTAAGTCGCCACAGTTGTGGGACAATTGGAGAACCCATTTGTCAGTCTGGGAATGCCTGCCGGAAGAGATCCATTTTAATAGCCTTCTTGAAGGCATCAAGAGTTGTATTATGACGCATCTCCTCCGGTAGGTCATTCCAGAGTTTAGGAGCAGTATATATGGTCATGGCCCTGAATCTTGGGGCCTGGATTCGCTCCTCCAGTATTCAGAATGAGAGTATGGATTATCAAGGGGAGAGCACTGCCTTGAACACTGTGTGTGTGTTTGTTGGACTTGTCTTCCTTCTGCTATTTTAATGACACATTGTGTGACTTTGATTGATAGTTAATACATCATATTTAGAGGACTGAGGGGCAATCCCTAGATCTCTGATGTGGATTCAACAATCAGAGGACCTGGAATGGAACTGATTTGAGAACATTACACAGCAGATAATGAAAATTTGGGAAACCATGTTCAGTACTATGGAGCCTGATTATCTGGCTCTCTTGGATTTCTCCATGTTGTAAGAGATACCTAGAGCCTTATTGCATGTGCAAGTAAAGTGGAATTGTAATAGGTTAATAGCATCATCAGTGCTCTGTTCTTCTCATGTTCTCTCTCATTTAAAATGTGCTCCTTTTTAATAGCACAAAAATCCATTAATAACCCCCTTTCCTGCCTCTCTTGCACTATGATTTCCTGAGCAAAAGTTCATTAATGCTTGCATAGTGATTTAGAGTGACCAGGGCTAGTTGGTGGACATGCTGTGGGTGAAGAAATGCCAGTCGACCTCCAATGGTCAGGGGAGAAAGAGAAGAGGTGTGAATTTCAATTTAGTCTGCCAGTGGATGCCCTCTCCTACAATCCTCAGCACTCTTCTCCTGTACCACATCTCAAATGAATGGATTTTCTTTCTATTGGCTTTCTTCACTGTCCATCTATTACATCTAGGTTCACATGGTGATGGGGAAAATAATGGCTTTGACGATCCTTACTTTAGTGTTCAGTTGTATCTTTACACTTTATGAACTTGTCCATTTCTTTGATAGATGCCCTTTCCAGTCCTAGTCTTCTTCTAAATTCTTGACTGCAGTCTTCATTCCAATCAATGTTGATACACAATATGGCAACTCTGACTATTTCAATTTTCTCATTATTTAGGATGAATTCTTGTAGATCTTCCATGGTCACTATTTTTGTTTTCTTAATGTTCGACATGAAGCCTATCTTGGCACTTTCCTCCTTGACCTTCTTCAGTAATTGCTCCAGATCTTTGTTGGTGTCTGCTGGTAGTATTGTGTCATCTGCATATTTTAGTTCTTAATGTTCCTTCCCCTGATTTTTACTCCTCTTGCATCTGAATCTAAGCCTGATTTGTTTATGATATTTTCTGCATACAGGTTGAATAAACATGCAGCCTTGTTTGACTCTTCGCTTATTGGGAACCATTCTGTTTCTCTGTATTCAGTTCTGACCACAGCTCTTGTCCTGAGTACAGGTTATGCATCAGAACAAGCAAATGTAGTGGGATTCCAATTTCTTTGTGAGCATTCCATAGCTCTTCATGTCCTGTGAAATCCCATACCTTCCAATATTTTACAGATGATAACCAGGACACATACAGTGAAGCAACATCAGTCTGATCAAGATGGCAAAAGTCAGGGATGAGGAAGAACAAACAAGCAGGAGAGGATGCAACAGTTTCCTAAATGTTTAGACTTTTTTCCTTTATAGAAAAACAACTGCTCCCCACTCCAACTGGGGCTTGTCAGAGAAGCCAAAACTTTGCTCATTGTCCCCCACCCCTCCTCCTTTTCAGCCCCATTCATTAACATGCTCTATAGTGTTATACAGCACTCTCAGGTGTGATAGTGAGACCAATCCTGATTGCCTAGCGCTTTTTGACCCCCCCCCCCCCCCGCTATTTTAATGATAGAAAGGACTCGTGCAATAAGGTTGCTAGTGTTGTATATTGCCTCTTTTAGATGCAGCCCCAGAGGGGCTCAGTGCTGGCAGACTTTGTGAAATAAAAGAAGCCAGGAAAATCCTGGGCTATTTCAGATCTGTTTTTATCTCAGGTCTCCCGCTGTGTTCTAGGAAGAGCTAAAAAATAATGACTGGAAACCTGTTGGTTAGTCCCAACTAAAGCAGAATCATTTAATCATTTGTTGAATAAGTCATCATGTAAGTCAATCCAGTTGGCCAGCTCCACTCTAGTTAAGCCAAACAATAGGATTTAGGCCCATATTTGTTCAAGAAAATTGTGCAAAATGCTGTTTTTCATATTTGAAACATCAAATATAATTGCCTTCTCAAAAAGAGCTTGGGTAGAATATTGTGCAATCTATACAGTGAAACAGGTAATTTCACACAATTTCCCTTATTCTCTGCTCCTAAAAAAAGATGGCTGTCTGGATACTGGCAAACAAAACAGCAGTGAAGTAATGGAAGCAAGAAGTACATGTCACAGGAAGTGGCTCAAGAGACTGAAAGAAAGCTGCTGTCCAAGATGCTGAACTGTATAACCAAAACAGGTCCAGAATCTTGGCAGACTCCTTTATAGTTTGAATCAAAACCTGGAGAATATTCACCATCCCACTAATATACTACAGCCATCACCAAGGTCAGCTCAAGATATATTATTGTCTGAGCTGGAGCAGCAAACAGTTCTCCACACTCATCAAACTAGGGCTCATCAAAATAAACAGCAGTTTGTTGACCTTTCATGGTTTCCAAATTTGCTGACTAAGACAACCTGTTTATTCAGCCTACAAAGCCGGATCTGCACCTTCTCTGATCATGGCTAGGATCAAAGTTTTCTGCTTTGATCAAGGAATAGAGATGTGAATTGCTAAGTGGAGTTGTTACCTGGTATGCAGCATTTTTACGGTACACATGAAATACCTAGGAGCCCTGGCATGAGCAACCCCCCAAATTCTATTTCATCTCTCACTTTCTCACTGTATAAACCAGGAGATCAATATGGCTCACTCTTCATTTAATAGATTCCTGAGATGATTCACAGGAATCAGACCTTTTAGGCCTAGTGATGTAAACCTATTCACTGTGTCCTCAGAAAATAACCTCCAATGGAAGCTTTGGTTTAATGCCAACTTTTTTATATATATAATGATTATCTATAATCCCATGATTGCCTAATTTTTTTACACCATTACCCTGAAGGTTTTACACAGCTGTCTTTCTTTAAAGCTAAACATCTGAGTCTGTACATAAGAAACTAGTTCAGGGAGGAGACAACTGTTGCAGTGAAAGCAAGCCCCAGGTTCAATTGCTGGTATTTTCAGTAGTAATGAGAAAAAATTTGAATCTTGATTTTTACACCTTTTATTTCTACCCTTGTTTCAAACTGGATTGCAATAGCAAGTCTTTGGGTTCTTTTTTTTTTTTTTACCCCATAGCAATGAGTAGATATTTGAGTACTACTCAAATTGATATCTCCCCATATTTATTTTATTTATTTTATTATGGTATTTATACCTTGACCTTCAGCCCTAAAGGCTATCCAGCTGATATATGAGTCTGCCCAAATCTTATGATCTTCAGGAGAGCATTTTCTCTCCATCACATCACCTTCCAAGGCTCAGTTGGTGGGGACACAGAGGAGAGCTTTCTTGGTGTCTGCTCTTAAGTTGTGAAACTCCCTCTCAAGGCATGTTTAATCTCTCCCCCATTATATTTTTGTTTAAACAGGCCTTCAGTCCTGGCAGAATAGGATGAATGATGTGTAACTGGGTGTGCTTTTTTTAAAAAAAATATGCATTGAATATTTTTTTTAATTTTAATGTTTTAAAAATTAATGTTTTATTTTCAAGTTCTAGTTGAGGCTTTTAAAACTTTTTTACGTTATACTGGTTAACTGCTTTGTTTTATTTTATAATGCAAGCCTCTTTGTATGGAAGAAAAAGGAGATATAAATATAATAAAATAAATGTGCAGCTTTTCCTGAAGAGATGCAGCTTTGCACATTTTTCTTCATGTACCCACTGATGAGAGCACTTTTGTGCACATTTTCCCAATGGCATGTATTTTGATCTGCACACATTTATTTGCATGAAATTCAAAAAGGACAAATTGAGGGAAGGCTCTACTGCTTGCCATTTCTTCCTAAGGACTGAAAACTGGAGGATACATGCAATTTTCTGCTCATAGTTTCATAATGGATGAATTCTTTGAAGTGTTGATGAATAATCCTTAGTTTTTAGTTTTAAGATCTCAGGTAGCATTACCTAGATGTGGCCTTGGAATATGACTGCTAGCCAAAGACTGTACTGGGTTACTGTGCAATGGTGCCTCAGTATGAGGCAGCTTAATGTTTTCTGAACATGAGGGAAGCCTCTATTCTTTGCTTATACTTTCATAAAGGTGATCATAGGAGTAGAATACATACTCAGGACAATCCACACTGATGGTCAGAGTTGAATGAAAGTTATTTAAAAGCTACTGAAATCGGTAAACATCTTCCAAGGATAACACACACACTGCATCAGAAAGGCTTATGGCCTGTCGTGCTCAGGTTTGCAGAAGGCAGATATTAAAGGATTAATGATTAAATAACAAAAAGGAGCCTTTCAGTCGTGAAATACAAATAGATTTCATCACTGCTTTCTCTTTCAGCTAACCTTTGAGCAAGAGAAACTTCTGCTGATGCCAAATGACCAGGAAGACATTAACGACAGATCCTGGTGCCTGGCAGGTGCCGCTGGGTACGTCTCCCCACTGCCGAGCTGGCTTTCCTCGCAGATGCTGGGTGACCTTGCAAACATCTCCAACAAAGGTCGGAATGGATTCATTGATCAGCTAGGCCAAGCATATGACAGTCTGTTCCTTAATTGAATCCCAAAAGGGGGCAGGCTGGGTTTTTATTACAGAGGCCAGACGATAGCACTCATTAAAAGCTCCACAGACTGTGTGGTTTACTAATTAGTTTATTATACAGACACCTTGACGATGGGCAAAGTTGTCATTTTGCCCTTTATCGCACAGGGGATGTTGTTAAAAGTTTAATCAGCTAACACTGACCAACTTAGCTTGGCAGGCGCTGGATGGTCATTACTGAGGTCACCCCTGCTGTAGTGATTCTGACAGGGTCACAGCGTGAACCTCCAGTAAAAAGAGTGTTAGATAAGGTAAGAGGGCACCTGAAAAGGAACTGGGAGGGAGGGAAGGGAGACAGAAAGATGCTCTGTAGGGAGTAGGAAACAGATGGACTGTTAGGAAAAGCGAATCTTCCCTTTGTCTCTCTTTGCTTACATTGCTTAACATATGACTTTTCTTAATGTGCAAGGAACTCTCAGAGTTATCACTTTGATATGTTTATCACCCTGAATGTACACAGATAGCTTGAATCAAGGGAGACCAGAGTTTAAATATATCTCTGGATGTGAATGGAGTTATCTCACTCCTCACCCAATTGGTTGAAGATATTTGCTGAGTCCTGAAGTGAAATAATGCTGCCACAGAGATGCATACACACAGACTTACTTTAGATTTCCCACATCTCCCAGTGCATTTGTGGTTAACAAAACAGGAATCCCCAAGACACCACAGGCACTAATTAATTTAAATTTTTCTGTAACATGTTCTGACAGTCTGCAGGGATCCGCCAAATGGGCATCCTTAATGGCCATCAACTGGCATCTTTAGCTCAGCCTCCCCCTCCAGTGTTTTCAGGTAATCCTCTGCCATCAGGTTTGACATGATGTTGGGGAATACTTAAACTGCGTCAAAGCCCAAACCTGACACTTCTGGTTTATAGGTGGCTGACAAGAAAACCAGAGTGAGGTAGTGGATAAGGGGATTGCATGTTTACTGGTGAACCTTGATTTCAGTCCCAGTATTACCTCTCAGCCTAATCTATCTAGAGGATTGTCATCATGCTAGAATGATAACCCCCTGAACATTCAGATACCAACATGATTTTCCAGTTAGATATATAATAATAATGCTTAGTCTAAGATGTACCTGCAAATAAAACCAAGTTTGTTATTCTTCATGTCTTGTTTAGCTCTCATTTCTGCCTTTCTTACTATGAAGACACTTCTTATCATAGATGAAGTACCCATATCCTCCTACTTTCTTATTATTAATAGCAGCTTTGGGGGAAATTGTTCCATTGCAGAAATAGCAATGGAGAAGAGATACTCTGCCTCCAACTAAACTACTCCATTCAGATTTGGGGTGCATCCATAGGCCTCTGTTAAAGTAATGCAAATATGGATGTAGGAAAATTTCACCATTGCTGAGAGTTTACTGAAGATAGGCTATCACACCTTGTTAAGACAGCCCATCAAGGAATCAGTGTCTACTATGAGAGATCAAGGCTCCAGCACCAGATGGAAACACCAATTGGTATTGGTTTCATCATTAAGAATAACTAGTGTCTTTTTTTTTTCTTTGTGAATCTAAGTACATACATTTATATACACAGCAAGTACAAAAGGACAGGGTGCTTGATCACAAAGAGAAAAACAACTCATCCAGTGCTACTATTTTTACTTGTTATGCAAAAAGGCAAAAATATCAACTTTTTCTTCATTCTGCATTTTACAGATATGTGCAAAACCCAGAAACTTGAGCAGAGGCATGCAGCATCATTTGAATGTCTTAAGTTGCCACAACACTGCTCCTTTGCACATACTTGGCCCTTCCAAGTGAATAGTGAGTGAAGGAGACTAGCGGTGATCAAATTTCCTGATCATATTTTTTTTCCCCGCTGGAAAGGAATGATGCTCTTCTGAAATAGGAAAAGTTAACAAATTAGTTTCAGGTTAGTTCTGATCAGAATGTATCCATCCTGTACCTCCCAGAAATGAACATGGTACCCCAAGATCTCTGCATTTCTAAGCTTATGATGCAGTTGCCTCATCAACAAAAATATATTTTAAAAAATGTGCATTTGAAAAATGCAAACAGACAACCGGAGAAAGATACTAATACTTTAAAAATGCACGTAATTAGTGTGTATATTTGGAAAAGTACACCTGAAAGTGCATGCAGTTAATAGGAACATTTAGAATTAGTGTGTACATTTGGAAAAGTACACATGAAAATGCATGCAATGTTGATGCAGCTTTCCCCCCCACATGCCGCAATCTGAAATGGACATGAATTGGAAAGAATTTTGGGAAAGAAAGGAGAACTTTAACAAGCTTCAGTTTTTCATTTTCTCATGTGCCTGCTCTGCTTATGATTGTTGCAATGGAATATTTAACACATGGAACATATCCATTTATTCCAACTAGGGCAGCCTCATTGAATCTCATGTAATGACAGACTTACCAAACTCCCATTAATTCAGTTGGTCCAGTCCCATGTTTTTGAAAGTTAACTTGCACCAGGTTGTGCCATCTAGTCAAATGACATGTGGATTCAGGGTTTAATCTTTTCTACTTTTCTTCTCTACTCTTTTTTTTTTTTTTAATTTGGAGAGACCAGGGGTTGAAACTGAGACCTTCTCCAAACAAAACATGTGCTTCATCACTGAGTTATGTAAGCTTATTTCTTAGCATTTGTAGGGACGGGAGCAGAATGGAACAGAATGGGGGGAAACGTGTGTTACCACATGGGAGAATGCCACTGATGTCTCCAGGAGTCCCCAAGTGTTCCCCAGCCATTCCTGGCAGCCGATTTTGAAAAATGGTTCAAAATCATCCTTCAAAATTAGCTGCCATAGAACAGCTGGGGAACCGTTTGGGGACTCCTGGCGGCAGCGGCAGCATTCTCCCGTGTGGTAACACACATCCCCCCCCAGTTCCATTCCATACTGTTCCATGCCCATTCCTCCAAATGCTGTGCAATAACCTTAATGGTTTCATTCCTCTCAGAATAACCAAGACCAGGAATGCTATCATGCTAATCTCATTTCTTCTTCTAAATGTTGGAGAGAAACCTCAGAAAGGATGCTGAAATTAAACCCTCTTTCCTCACTTTCTGATGAAATCAGAGTCCCCATTCCATGTTCTTAGGGTGCTTTATAGTGAAAACACACAGACAAGTACAATCGCATATGTCCTGTGTCATGTGTGCTTTGGTCATGTACGCAGATGACCCAGGAGCCTGCAATTTGAGTGTTCATTCAATTGTTTAGAATTGTAGATGTAATGTTGGAACATGAGGAAAAACAACAGGTTTTTTTAGGGTAAGGAACATTTAAGAATCCTGATAATTTATATGCTGAAGATGTAACAATGACATCCTCCTGTACCACTGCTAGTTAGCATATCTTCGTAGTTACCTCAGGAAACTTCTCCTGCTGATGGATTGCTCTGTTATATCCAAAAGAGGCAAATGCATCTTCACTAACCCATTTTTAGAGTCCTCCTTTAACAGTGAAACTAAAAGGCTCCAACTTTTCCTTCTGCTGTATCTCCCTGAGGCAATGAAGGAATTAGCTCTGTGTGTCTGTGTGTGTCAATGAAGCATTTTGAAATTTCACACATTTAAATCATCCCCAACTTTGACAGCATTTTAAACACATTGAAGCACATTTCTAAATTCAGATATTCACCTGTCATCTCCTCAACAAGCTTTCCTCCTACAAGACTCCTACATGGCAAAGGAATACAATTTGTGGGGAAAGATTTGCTCACCCAAAATGTAAACGAACTTTAGTGGGAAAGAGGATAATGTAAAGTACTAGCCTGCTGTATGTAAAAATATTCCTTGACAAGTCCAACACTTGACTGTGGTCCATGACTGCACCATACTCTATATTTCCCAGTGCCATAAAATAGTTTCAAAGTGCTGTTTAATATCCAATTAATTCTGTCCCAAAGAGCTCTGGTGCAACAGCATTCTAAGTACATCACTAAATAATAAATCCCAAGATTCCATGGAATCGAACCATGGCTGTTCAAATTATATGAAAGAACTACAATTGTGTAAAATAGATATATTGTTCCCCCACTTTAATTGAAAACAAAAAGGTCTTTGAATCTTATAGGTCTGAACTAATGATCTTCCTATACATCAAAGATAATCCACATCTTTTGGAATACTGGAACCCCTTCTTTATGGCATAATGTGTGAAGGGAGAGCTAATATGCCAGAAAAGTAAAGTAACTATGAAAACAACTAAAAGAAGCAGTGAACAAAAGTAGTTTTATTTTAATTGCACGGTAATTGGATCACCTTTGTTGGCATGATTTTTCTTTGCAATATAAAAAGTCCAAAAATATTCACAGTTGAGAAGAAATGGTCCATGCCTTTAGAAGGAAGAGTACACACCATTCATTGTTAGATCACATGCTTTGCATGATGGATGTCCCAGATACATCTTCCAGCATCTCCCATAAAAATGATCTCATAGGTAGCAGCTTTGTTGTGGAAAGACCTATTCCTATCTTTCTGGAGAACTACTAATAATCAGTGAAAATGATACAGGGTTAGACCAGAGCTGGGACGAATTACTGTTTTGAACTACATGTTCCAGAATTTCTCAGCCATGTTGGCTGTAGCATTGTGGGAGTTGTAGGCCAAGGCACTTGGTTGAAGTCAGCCTAAAGAACCTTCATATGTTCCTATTCAGCTTTTGCTGGAGTGTTACATAAAAGCTTTCAATTTATTGAGCAGCTTTCAAGAGCTGAGAGGATCATTTGTGACTAATGAAGAGCAGTGAACTTTTTAATAAGAGCAACAACTAGCTTTGATATTGATATTGTTGGATTTTTCTCTCTCTGAGAGAAGTCTCTTTTGAAGTCTTTGGGATTAAGAAATCCTTTATATTTTACTCAACCATGCTAATAAAACCAACTAGGCTGCATAATGCAATTTTCCAGGCAAATGCAAGTATTCCTGCTTAGTTTCCTATGCTGTTCATTTGATACATGTGTGCATGATTTCTGCCATCCTAACCACTGCCATTATATCACAATTGTCATTACTCCTTCCATGATGCACTCCCATGGACAGGAGACTATTTTATAAATCATGTAAGCCTTTGAGAACCATTTGTAAGGTTTTTCTCCTTTCTTTTTAATGAATATGTTTTAAAATTATTTTTAATTGTATTGATAGTTTAATTATATTTTAACTTATGTTTTTATTGATGTCAGCTCATATTATATTATTTATAATATTTTTATAATATAAAAAATAAAAATGTCATATATTATATGTGCTGAGGCAGGCACAGATCCACCATACCCAGGTCCAGAAGCAAATGAAAGGTCCTCTTTCCATGATGGCTAGCAATGCCCTGGCCTTGGAAGGAGAGAAGACGAAGGAGTCACAGCTCCACCATGCCCAGACCCAGAAGCAAATGAAAACCACTAACCCTCCATCCCAACTTCCACTACCTAGCCAAGGAAGGAGAGAAGAAGAGGCAGTCACAACTCCACCATGCCCACACCCAGAAGCAAATGAAAGCCACTCCACTCCGTCTCAGCTGCCACTACCTAGCCAAGGAGGGAGAGAAGCAGGTACAGCTCCACCATCCCCAGGCCCAGAAGCAAATGGAAGGTCCTCTTTACATCCCAGCTGCCACTGTCCTGGACTCAGAGAGAAGAGAAGAGGCAGGTACTAATCCACCATGCCTAGGCCCAGAAGCAGGTGAAAGGTTCTCCTTCCATCCCAACTGCTACTGTCCTGACCATGGAAAGAGAGAAAAACCAGACCAGTGTATGCTGGGCTTAATCCCTTCCACACTGCCCTTCCTTTCCCTTTCCTTCTATGTTGAGTCTTGTTTAAATTGTAAAGTAGAGGGCACGTAACTGCCAGATTAATAATTTGTAAACTGCTCTGAGAGCCTTTGTGGCTTAAGAGTTGGGTATAATACTATAAACAAACAAACATATCTATTTTGATATTTGTAATCTCAGAAATGTTGGCCTTTTCAAACTGTTTAATTTATTGTGCTATTTCCTATATTTATTTTTGTCATGTTTAAACTATTAATTAATTTCAATCTGGAATTGTTTAAATGGTCTTATCTGTTTATTGTCATGATTTCTTATGATAAAGAGATGAAAATAATTTTTATAGTATATCTATCAATCATCTGCATAGAAACTGAATATCGGGGGAAAGATATACTAAAAAGAATAAGAATAGTATGCTTTATAGAGCAATATTTCAAATAGTAGAGGAATGCAGAATCTTCTAAATCCCAAGGACACTAATATCCACCCAAAGCTAAATACTTTCCAGATGCACTGACTTCAATGGGATAATATCTCTTTTTTTAAAATTAATAGGTCTGAGAAATGTTTTTATCTAGCAACACTATGCCATTGTTGTTGTTAATTCAGCCAAGGTTCAGTACTTTTATATTCTATTGGTTTTAAGGCAAAAGAAGTTAAATTAATCTTTGACTTATATCTGTTTACATCAATAAGATTTTAATGTTTTGAAACATTTTTCCCTTAGAGACCAAGTCTAAATTTATTACTGTATTACTTAGGTTTTTTTTGTGGGTTTTTCAGGCTATGTGGCCATGTTCTAGAAGAGTTTCTTCCTGATGTTATTATTACTATTTCTCATGTTCCAATACTTATCTGAGAATGAGTGATGCACTGAAAGTGCCTCCACAGCTCTGGCCTTTTAGGTATTAAAGGTATTTAATTTATTAAAGATATTGAATTTAGTGTTTTTCTAATGCTTAAAAGCAGTCTGTGTCAATATTTCTGACAGCAATCATCCTGTTGTGAAGGAGTATTTTGTGAAACTGTCCCAAGGGAGGGAGGAGAGAAATGGAGGACAACCAGTTAAACTAAATCCTATTTTTCACTGTCCGTGTCATAATTCTATGATATTCTTTTTTCCAAAGTTTTGTGAAATAAAAGAGGTTGTCATTAATGATGTTGTTATTTTGTTGCTGTTGTTGTCATTGTTTTTGTTGTTAGCTGCCTTCAAGTAGACTTCAATTTATGGCAACCATATGAATGGGAGACCTCCAAGTCACCCTGTTTTCAACAGCCCTGCTCAGGTCTTTCAGATTCGTGGTCATGGCTCCTTGATTAAGTCTATCCACCTGAAATGCAGTCTTCATCTTTTCCTACTGTCTTCTACATTGCCAAGCATTACTAACGTTTCTGATGAATCATGTTTTATGATGTGTCCAATCATGAATTATGATATGTATGACAGCCTAACTTAGTCATCTTGGCTTCTAGGGAAAATTCAGCCCTGGTTTTTCTGTTGTAGTTGTTGTGTGCCTTCAAGTCCTTTCTGATTTATGGCAACCCTAAGGTGAGCCTATCATGAACTTTTCTTGACAAGTTTCTTCCAAGGAAGTTTATCATCACCATCGTCTGCGGCTGAGATAATGTGACTTGCCCAAGGTCATCTAGGGGGTTTCCATGCCTGAGTCAGGATTCTAATCCTGATCTCCAGAATCAATGCAGTGCAATGTTCAAACCACTACATCACGCTGACTCTAGGACCTATTTATTTCTCTTGATGATGATGATGATGATGATCTTGATCTTGATGATGATCATGATTTTGATCATGAAGCTCATTACTTATACCCTACCTGGCGTGTAAGGTAGAGACTGGTGTGTAAGGTATCTTACACATTAAATTAACACATACAATCAAAATCATAAAAAAGTAAACCTAAAATAAATTATTAACCATATTAGAAATACACAATCTAAAAAGATGTTAAAAGTCACATAATACAATTTAAAACAATACAGCACATATAATATGTTGCTGCTGCTGCTGCTGTTGTACCTTCAAGTTGTTTCTGCCTTATGACATCTTTAAGATGAGGTTATCATGGGGCTTTCTTGGCAAGATTTGTTCAGATGGTGTTGTCCTTGTCTTCTTCTGAAAGAATATGACCTGCTGAAGGTCACCCAGTGAAGAGGGATTTGAACTATGGTTTCCATAGTCCTAGTCCAATATTTAAATCACTGCAACACACACTGATTCTACAGCCTTTTGTGAAAAGTTTTCCGTTCTAAAAGCCTTTTCTGAATACAAAAGTTTTCACCTACAATTCTTACCTCCCTAGGGAGGGTGTGCCTAAATGTAGAGGAAGCCCATTAGAAGACCATCTCTCATATTCTTACCTTTATACCTGAGAAAGAAGTAGGACTGAAAGAAGGGCCTCTCCTGTAGATCTCAGGGCCAGGCAGGTTCATATTGGATTATCTGAATTTACTGTTCACTTAATAAAAAGGCCACAGCAGAGATGTTTCTACCATTAGATAGGCTTCAGAGAGAAATCAGAAAGGCCATCAGTACACGGCTCTAGCTGAACTCTCATTGGCAATATCACAAGAACAGGTAATGTAAGAAAAGGCCATGTGTGTAATGTTGCTGATAGCTTAACAAACAGAAGCCAGATTCAAACAAGGATTTTGAAATTACCATTTCAAAAAAACAAAAACAAAATTGCTAAATTCCAGGTTTCTGAATTTTGGTACCACTGCAATCCTGGGAAAATCTGACTTGCTCATCAAGGAGGGGAAAGATAAGAGATTTCTTTTTTTCAAGGACAGAAGATGGGATTTCTCTTAGTGGCACACAAAGTCAAAATCACATCAAGATCTGTGATGTGTGGGCTAGACAGGGTGGAATTTATACATGATCATTCTCCCTCTAAGGTCTTGACAGCCTAACCTTCTTCCTGAGAAGCTTATCTCTTAGGATTATAGCCTAAATCAATGTGGAATATTTGCCCAACAAACTTCTTAAGGGCAATGCCTTACTGTGGGTGGCATTTTCATATGAGTCGTAGAAACGGTGACTCCAGCCTCTCACAGTTATTAAAGATCATTTGACCTTCTTTACATGCCAAACAAAAGGATCTCCTCAAAGCAGCTGTTGGGGCTTGAATATATAGGAACTTTCAGCTTTAACCTAGTAAGCTTGCTCTATCACAGTAGAGTTCCTCTCCGAACGACAGGTTGAGTCCCCTTTGTCTGGACTACTTGGGACAAGAAATGTTTTGGATTTCAGAGTTTTTTGGATTTTGCAATATTTGCCTATACATAATGAGATAGCTTAGAGATGGGACCAAAATCTAAAGATCAAATTCAGATACAGTGCTCCCTCGGGTTACGAAATTAATTCGTTCCACCGCCCCATTCGTAACCCGATGCATTTCGCAACCCGAAAAGGCTTTCCGTTAGCGCTGGAAAGCCGCGCGTTTGAATTTCGCGCCGAAAAAAATTTCGTAACCCGAAAAAACCTTCGTATCCCGGAACAGTTTTTTCCAATATAACTTTTTCGTATCCCGGAAATTTCGTAACGCGATCAATTCGTATCCCGGGGTACCACTGTAGTTTAAAGATAATTTTATATCCAACATGTTAAATAATTGTTCCCTCAAAATCCAGACAAGATATGCACATATGGTTAAAAGAATGCAAACCAACCAGAATACCCTGATTTATAATGCACTCCCATCTCTCTTTCTCTCTTTTTTAAAACCATGGCTGAAGAACACAAGTAGGGAACTGAGTGCCTAAGACTGATGCAACTGTGAAAGAGGTACAGTATCATTATAATTTAAAAAGTTATTTAGATGGATGAAAGCCCATGGTAACCTAAATATGGGAGTGATGGGGAACATTCTCATTTTTAAAAGAATCTTTGATATCATCATTGTTATTGTCATCATCATTGTCATCATCACTGTTGACTAATTAGAGATCCGTTACATATAATTAATCACCTGGCTTTTCATTAATTAGTTAATTAAATGATAACATCCATCTGAATATTATCCAAATGTCAGTTTAGGTGTCATTTTCAGAATATTAAAAACAGCTGTTTTTCTTTGGAGATAAAATTATTTCTTCCTCTTTTTTTTTTTAAACAAAGAAAGTGTATATTTTCTTTCTGCAGTTTGAACATATGAAACTGTAATGGACAGCACAATTTTAGAATATGCAAAAAAAAAGTTCAAAATCCAGCAATAATGTAGAATACTTTGGTTGAGAGTATGTACTGATGCTGATTTCAGTACTAAAAGCTTGAGTTGTTGGAGGTTCCATCTGCTAATTTTGAATACAAGGTAGAAGACAAAAGGCTTAACTGTCATTTCTTTTTCATCATTTTGGACAGGAAATGGAGAACATTTTTAGTGTGGAATTAAATTGCAATACAACACAATCCAGTACAATTAAAATTCTGCCACCTCCCTGTTATCCTTCATGCAGGAATAGCTGGGGAAGGGGGTCAGTGGCAATTTGTAGTTCGCAAGGTGGCAAGTGGTTCAGCATAGAGTAGGTTCACAAAAATGTTTAAGGAGCTCTGAATTAATGTCTGAACAACAATAATGATAGCAACACATTTAATATATTATTTAATTTCTCTGTGTGTGTGTGTGAGAGAGAGAGAGAGAGAGAGAGAAAGAGAAATTAAATAATATATTAAATCTTATGGTGACCCTTTTCTTGGCAAAATTTCTTGAGAGCAGATTTGCCATTGCCTTCCCCTGCGGCTGAGAGTGTGTGCCTTGCCCAAGGTCACCCAGTATGTTTCATGGCCAAGCCAGGAATGGAACCCTGGTCTCTAGAGTCAAATTCCAACACTTAAACCACTATGTCACACTGGCTCGGTTTATTTAATAATAGTAACTATTAATTCACATTTTTGCCTTCTTTTTTTTAAAAGGATGGCCATGCTATTGAACTGCTAAAGCTAAATTGGAAAGGACTGCAATGGCCAGGATTTTTTTTTTTTTTAACTTTATAAAAATGCTGACTCAACTTTCTTCTTCTGATTGTGAAGTTGTTGCAATAATGAAGATAACCAAGAAGGTTAGAAAGGGCCATAGAGGCCCTTATGATCTGCTCACGGTGGAGTGTCCGTGGAGATTCATTCACTTCTACGGTGCCTCAAAGTGTGAGGAAGAAAGGAACTTGGCAAGATTTTCATTCTGACTGTAGAAGCTCTTTTTTATGCGAGCTGCTCAAACACTTTATCTTTAACGAGAATGTGGTAACTAGTGTGGGGATGACTGTGTAATAAGGCTCATGGGTGCTTTGCCAAAGAAACTTTCAGAAAAGGGGAAGAAAGTTCCTTGATGAAAGTAAGGTGGGGGTTTTGTGCAGGGGAGCTGCAGAAGGAAAGCTTCATCTAGATTCCAGCGCCTTTGGAATGAGGGACAACGGGGGAACAGGCCACAAATCTGAACTCCCTCTGCACTCTCTTCCTGAAAGGGAAGAGAAGAGCTTCAAAAGGAATGAGAGTGACAGGGTATCCAACTGAAAAGGTATTGTACATTCTTGCTTCAGGTCACAGCCATGGTTTGCATTGCTGAGCACAGTCCTTCTAATTTAACATTTATGAACTCCAATCTAGGGTTCACTTGGGGAAAGTCTTGGAAACTTGGTGGCAATAGGGATGCACTGAAAATCTTGTTGTGATGGGGGAGGAGGCTGATTTTGAGAAAAATAGTTGGAGTAATAATCCAATGCAGAATGCTTCCTTTGTTGGAGATGCAGGGTCTTCTTTGTTTCTTCTTAATGTTCCTAACATTAAGGAATACTGGGCTCCATTTGGACTAATGAAATCAAGAAGGAATTTGTTATTTGTATTCTTACTGACTTCAACATTATCAAATAATAACAATTTAGTCCCACCCCTACTCCAAGAATCAGTTTTGATAGTCTGTTGGGGGGGAGGGGGGGGCGGAATCATGAAAAATTTTGGATTCATGTGGGGTGAAACTTCTTCCTCACTATTTATTTATTTATTTACATCAAGATGGCAGCGCCTGTGTGGATGGGATGCCACCATTAGGCCACTGCTGTTAAGCACTAGGGTTCCAGATCATGCAGTTGCTGCGCAGTCCAGAACCCTAGTATTGCTGCCGCCACGCCACTTTTGGCCCATCTGTCTCGGGCCTTAGTTGAGCTTTTCTCCTTCATGTGTACTTTTTTCTGTAGTTTTTTTTTTCTCCCATCAACTTTATGAATGAAGCTGTGGCAAGTCACTAGGCAGAGTGGTTTTCCCCAACAGCTAATCAGATTCAGACTGGCTGCAAATGTGGGGGCTGCCATGAGAATGACTATAAAGGGGGAGGAGCATGGGAGAATATGAGGAGAATGTGTTTGCTTAGAAGAGAGTGTGTCAGTTTAGAGTTGAGTGAGTCAGGGCCCAAATAGACAGCCTACTTCCACATGGCTTGAGGGCACAGCAATTAGATGATACACGCCCCCAAGATGCCTGGAAGTCCACTGGTGCTGTGCCTGGGCCACCCAAACTCAGCCCTAAAAAGAGCAGATCTTTTCCACTCCAATTTGGGACCATCACAGAGGGCACCCTCAGGACCACGGCATGTGGATGCTACAGTCCCATGGCATCTTGGGTGGGAGCGGCTTCAAGCCACCCCTTCATCACCGTCTGTTGCACCCAAGAGTAGTTCATAGCAGTTCATAGCTGCTTTGTTCTGTGGGTTGTCAGTTGAGATTCAGGCCAGACTTTAACAGAATTCATGCTTCTGTTAAAGGGGTGTTATAAGAGCGAGAGTAATTTAAAAGAAGCAGAAGACCATTTAGAATACAAAGAGATTCAGTGGAGAACTGAAGAAAAAAAGTACTTCGTAACTAGTGAAGTGCCGTAAAATACTGTAACTCAACGTGTACCATCCTTGAAAATATATAGTATTTGCATCTATTTGTAAATAAAGTTCATTTTCATTCTTGTTTCCAATGGATTTAGAATAATACTTTTCACAGATAACATGCTACCAGTAATAGCACACATATAGGAGATGGACACTTGGGAACCTCAAGCCTAATTCATTTTTTTAAAAGTGTATTGGGGGTAAAAGTGAGGCAAGTGTCAGAAATAAAGGGTAAAGGGATGTTTCTGAGATAAAAGAGAAGCCTAAGAGCATCGGCAGGAAGACTTCTGGGATTACAGAAGCCCAAATACTTCCTTGAAAATATTTACTTTGGGGCTGTACAGACTGCCCTAAGGGACAGCCTGGAGTCGCCCCTTTTAGTGCCAAATTTACTGCACACTGCGGCCCTGATATTGCCTTTCTACGGCAGAAAAAGGAGCCACAAAAAGAAGCTCCTTTCTGCACTGCTGAAAGGGCGCCATATTCACTGGCGCCATGGCTTTTTCGTGTTCCTTTGGTGCTGCATCATCTAGATGCAGAGCCAGAGGTGCATTGTGACTGCATGCATCGTGTGGTGCAGCACAGTGTCATGCCAGCCTAGGGGCAGAGTCAGGATGTGCATTGTTTGGACACCATACCCCAACTCCGCTCCAGGCCGGTCTTAATGACCAGTCTGTACAACCGCTTCCTTTCACACCAAAATTCCTAAATTGCCCCCAGGACATGTGATCTAATCATCATCATCATCCTGCTCCCCCCCCCCCAAAAAAATTTGGGACACAAAGTGTATTACAAATTAAAAGAACAATACACAATACAAAAAAGTTAGATTTCCAAGTTTTGCCTTTTAAAATATGACTTAACCTTGGGGGAATAGGACCAAGACAAGATTTTTCCTTGTCTCAGATGAATCAACAAATACACATACCTTCTGAGTGATAAATTAAGGTAAATAGTGTCCCTCTATCTTTCTAGCCCCCTTTCTCTCCACTCATTTTCTGCCACTTCCTATTCTCCCTCCATCTCTTTCTTTTCACAGCAGATTTCTGAAAGTGGTACAGATCACCTTTTCAGAGTTCTGGGCTGTTTGCTTATACTCAGCATTTGAGAGTGTGACAGCTACAGGTTTCCCATTCTTGATTTCAAGAGGGGATCATCTAGGTGACTTTGGGTCTTCCCAATGGCTATGGAAACGGAGCCAGATGCTTCTTAGATCCTGCCTGCTTGCCATAAAATGACTGCTGCTGGTGGGGCTTTTCAATAAGGAGCGGCTGCCCGCCTCACCGGGCAGGCTGCTTTGCCTCTGGGAGTTGGCAGGAGTTTTCGCCCCAGCATGCCTTGCTGGGGAGAGCCCTGAGCACCTATTGGTGGCACGGAGCAGAAGGGGCGGTCCTTCCATTCTGTGGCGCTCTAGGGCACAAGGGACTACTCTATGGCAGTCAGTTCCAGTCCTCCAAGGCAGCCCATTGGTTGGGCTGCCTGGGAGGAGGGACTGATGCCATTTTGTTTGGCTGGGGCCTGGGCCTATAAATAGGCCACGAGGCAAGGCCCAGCACCATTTGTTTCTCGGCTCTCCCACCCTCCCTCCCTTGGGTTGGTGGTTTAAGTCACAACTATGGGGCGGCAGCATAGGCCATGGATCTGGTTGGTGTGGTACCAGCGCTACGGAGCACTGGTTTGGGAGTCATTCGGGACCCGGGGGTGAGCAGGGCATGCCTTGTGGCCATTGTGGGGGCCACAATGAGGGTGCGCCTCCTGGTGACTAGGGGCTTAGAGAACAAGCGAGCAGCTGGTTAGTGGCTGCCAGTTGGCGTTCCTTAGCCCCTAGGTCATCCCAATGCCTGGCGGTTACCAGGCAAGTGGTTTATTGATCAACCAAGGGGATGTTCGATATTTCAAATCCTGACCTTATGCTTTTGGCCAACCCTACCATTTGTTTGCTGTTTAATAAAGTTGTGGCCTTTCTTCCAGCTTTGGCTTGTGTGATTCATTGTGCCAGCCTCCCAGGCAAGCGGCTTTGTGTGCTGTGGAAGAAGGAATGAGAACAAACCCCTGCGGTGTATGAAACAGGGACTCCATAGGTGTAGGGGACAACTACACATGTGTATGTCCCTAAAATAATTCCAACCAGTGTTAAAGTTGTATTAGGGGAGGGATCGCAATATATTTTTCTAAAAAATGAATTGTCCCTTTTGCAGGTTTCATCCTCTTTTCACTTTGGCCAGAAAATGGATGTTCTTGAAGGATTTGAGAACTACAAAAACAGATTTTGCAGGCTACACAAAGCCACTGAACCACAGTTTGCAGTGATCTAGGTGTTCTGGATCAGGACAGTTCTGTGGACAGAGGGTATTATTATTATTATTATTTTTATTAACCTTTATTTATGAAGTGCTGTAAATTTACACAGCGCTGTACATGCAATCTTTTTAGTTAGACGGTTCCCTGCCCTCAGGCTTACAAGCTAAAAAGACATGACACAGAAGGAGAAGGGAGTGGTGACGGGAAAGGGTAAGAGGTCCAGCAGTTCCTCTCAACCTCCGAGGCCTGGACCAAGGCAGATGGACTGAAGGGAGGGCTTGGCTTCAAAATGGAAGGTTAATCATTATCCAGGGAAAATACATACTCACAAGTAGGATAATACATATACAGTACATAGCAATACAGGAAATGGATCGATAAACAGCCAACAACAGAACATCAGATAGTAAGCGACAATTATGCGATGCCTGGGAAGGCTTCTCTGAATAGGATGGTTTTCAACTCCGTTTTGAAGCTGGTTAAAGAAGTGATGGCTCTTGCTTGTGGAGGAAGAAGGTTCCAGGAGTGAGGGGCAGCAAGTGAAAAGGGGCGAATCCGGGATGGGGCAGAGGAAATCCTAGGCTGAGACAGGAACCCTTGACTACCAGAACGGAGGGCCCTGGTGGGAAGGTGAGGAGAAAGAAGGTCTGATAAAGTAAGGAGGGGCCAGGCCATGGAGGGCTTTGAATGTCGACAGCAGGAGCTTATACTGAATGCGGAAAGGGAGAGGGAGCCAGTGAAGGGATGCCAACACAGGAGAGATGTGGTCAGAGCGGTGGGTGGAAGTGATAATGCGTGCAGCTGAATGCTGGACAGAGATTAAAGGACGGAGGTGAGAAAAAGGAAGCCCAGCCAGGAGGACATTACAGTAATCAAGTCGTGAGATCACTAGGGCATGGACCAGGATCTTGGCAGTAGAGGCGGAGAGATATGGTCGGATTTTGGCAATATTGTACAAAAAGAATCTACAAGCCTTGGCTGTGGTCTGGATCTGAGGGATACACGACAGAGAAGAGTCAAAGATAAAGCCAAGACTGCGGGCTTGCTGGACTGGTTGAATGGAAATGTTGTCCACAGATACAGAAAAGGAGTGTTGAAGGTTGGGCTTAGGAGGAAAGACAAGAAGCTCCGTCTTGGACATGTTGAGCTTCAAACGTCGATGGCGCATCCACTGCGAGACAGCTGTAAGGCAAGACGAGACTTGCTGTTCAAGCCTTGGAGAAAGGTCAGGGGCAGAAAGATACAGCTGGGTGTCATCGGCGTACAGATGGTAGGAAAAACCAAAAGAGCTGATGAGTTTTCCTAAGGACAGTGTGTAGAGAGAAAACAGAAGGGGACCCAGAACAGAGCCCTGGGGAACTCCAACAGATAAGGGAACAGGAGAAGAAGTCAGACCCCCTGCAACTACTGCAAAAGATCTGCCAGACAAGTAAGATCTAAACCAGTCGAGAACAGAGTCTGAGAACCCAAGGTCAGAGAGTACGTCAATTAGGAGACAGTGATCAACAGTGTCAAAGGCTGCAGACAAATCGAGAAGAATGAGAACAGAGTAAAGGCCATTAGCCTTGGCCTGTAAAAGGTCATTCGAGATCTTAGTGAGAGCTGTCTCTGTAGAATGCCTTGGGCGGAAACCAGACTGAAAGGGATCGAGAATGGAGTTGGCTTCAAGAAACTCAAGACAGCGCGAATAGACAACCCGTTCCAAAACTTTAGAAAGAAAGGGGAGAAGAGAAATCGGACGATAGCTAGACAAAGAGGAGGGGTCAAGAGAAGGTTTTTTCAGAATTGGGGAAATGAGAGCATGTTTGAAGTCCGACGGGAAGGAGCCTGTAGAGAGAGAGAGATTCAAGATATGGAGAAGCGAGGGCAGAAAGGAGGGAGCTATAGAGATTAGAAGACGAGTAGGAATAGGATCAAGAGGACAGGTAGCAGGTTTGGAAGAGTTCAGAAGTGTAGAGAGTTCATCCAAAGAGGCAGGAGGAAAGACAGAAAATTTGTTAGGCGAAGACGATAGAAGATTAAGAGCAGAAGAAGAATCAGGAGGGACTATCTCAGAGCGAATAGTGGTAATCTTAGAGATGAAATAGTTAGCAAAGTCATTAGGAGAGAAAGATGAAGAGACAGGAGGAGAGGGAGGTTTAAGCAAAGTGTTGAAGGTGGAGAACAAACGCTGCGGGCACTTCTCATTGGCAGAGATCAATGATTTGTAATAATTCTGTTTAGCCATAGAGAGGGCGCGTGAGAAGGAAGAAAGAACAAATTTGAAATGGATAAAATCAGCCCACTCTTTGGACTTTCTCCAAAGACGTTCGGCCGCTCTAGAGCAGGACCGGAGAAACTTAATGTTGGGGGTAAGCCAGGGCTGAGGTCTAGTCTTGGAGGAAGAAGTGCGTACAGAGACAGGGGCAAAATGGTCAATAGTTGAGGAAAGAGTGGAGTTAAATAAAGACATAGCTGAATCAGCAGAATCCCCGAGATTTAGGGAAGAGAGAGATGAATCCAGGGTCAGACCAAGATGGTTAGAGTCGACAGATTGAAGATCACGAAAAAGACGTTGAATAGTATGGCGAGGAGGAGTATAAGTGAGAGCAAAGGAGATTAAATGATGGTCAGATAGTGGAAAGTCAAGTGCCAGGTAGTCAGAAATGGCGCAGTTTGCAGCAAGAACTAGGTCAAGACAGTGACCAAGAGAATGAGTTGAAGAGTTGGAGTGTGGTTGGAGGCCAAAAGAAGCTAGCAGAGAGTTAAAGCGAGATGTTGTAGGGTTATTGGAATCGTCAACGTGGATATTAAAGTCACCTAGATTCAAAGTGGGGACTGAATCTGAAAGGAAGAATGTCAGCCATGATTCAAAGTCAGATAGGAACTGGGTGGCAGAACCAGGAGGGCGATAGATGACTGCAACCCGGAGCTGTAGAGGAGAAAAGAGTCTAATAGGATGAAACTCAAAGGAAGAGAAATGATAGCTGGGGGGAAAAGATAGAACTTGAAACTGGCAGGAGTTAGATAGCAAGATACCAACCCCTCCTCCTCGACCCTCAGGACGGCTTGTGTGCGTGAAGGAGAGACCACCAAAAGAAAGGGCAGAGGAGGTTGCAGTATCATGGGCTGGGAGCCAGGTTTCGGTGAGAGCGAGGAGGTTAAAGGATTTAGAGAGAAAGAGATATTCCAAAAATGCACACAAAAGTTCTTTAATCACTAGGGAAAATGTGCTCAGACATTTACATTCATAAATATCTATACTTCACCCACCCACCCACACACAAAAATCACCCACCATTTGAAAAATGTGCTCAAACATTGCAGCATGTTCCATGACCAGGGAGGAAGTTTTTACTATGGAACTGGGAGAGGCAGAGGATGGCAGTAGATTTTGGGAAATGGGATGACATGGTTGTTGTTATTGTTGTTGTTGTTGTGTGCCTTCAATGCATTTTTACTTATGGTGAACCAAAGGCAAGCCTATCATGGGGCTTTCTTGACAAAATTTGTTCAGAGGAGGTGTGCCATTGCCTTCCCCTGAAGCTGAGAGAGTGTGACTCACCCAAGGTCACCTAGTGGTTTTCATGGCTGATCTGGGAATTGAATCCTGGTCTCCAGAGTCACCGTCCAACACTCAAACCTCTACACCACAGCCATTTTTAAACATTTGAAAGGATGTCATATGGAGGATGGAGGAAGCTTGTTTTCTGCTGCTCCAGGGACTAAGACATGGTGCAATGGATTCAAGCTACAGGAAAAGAGGTTCCAAACATTAGGAAAAACTTCCTGACAGTAAGAGCTGTTTGACAGAGGAACACTCTGCCCTGGATCGTAGTGAAGTCTCCTTCTTTGGAGGTTTTTAAACAAAGGCTGGATGGCCATTTGTAAGAAGTGCTTTGATTGTGTATTCCTGCATGGCAGGTGGCTGGACTAGGTGACCCTTGTGGTCTCTGCAAAATCTATGATTCTGTAATTCTGTGAAATTGAACAAAAGTGAAAGATTGTCAAGTACTTAGGGACTGCTTTCTCCATTAACAGGAAAAACTTTTTTCAATTGCATTTTGCTTAACACTAATCTCAGCATCTGTTTCTGCAAGTTTCTTGCTCATTTCACACTCACCTTCTCTAAGAAAGGTAGAGTCTCCCCCGCATCCACTCCCTCCCTGCAAGAGATAATGGGGAAAGTTTATAAGTCATGCAGAAAGTTTGGTGCTGACATTTTACAGTATGTTTTTCTCTCAGTGTGTGTAAAATGTAGTTTGTAATTGAAACCTGGCAGGGGGTGCTATTACACTTCAATAATATTTGTGAGCTTAACTTGCTTAGTGCTTGAGCCAAGTGTGTGTGTGTGTGTGTGTGTGTGTGTGTGTTGTTTAAAGAGAGTGGAGAAGCTCAAAAAGAAAAAAAAAGAAAAAATACCAGGGTGGAAACAAAAAAAAAACACAAAACAAAAAAATTCACGCAGATGACACCAGCACAATCTCTTTTTATGCCATGTGTGGCATCACTAACAATTTTACAAAGAGCTCCTATGAGGAAGATGACTCTCTAAGTAGGGATTCTAATTTGATTTTTTCTCCCTTCTGTCTTGCAGTTCAACAAAATGAGAAACGTGCCAGTCTCGTATCGGCTGCACTCTTGTCTGGCCTAGAAACAGCAGGTAAAAATCTATTCCGCATGCTGCCCATTTTATTCATTTGAGCTCGCAGTAGCTGTCTGATAATGCAGTGGAGAATTTATTTATTTATTTATTTATTTATTTATTTATTATTTTTAGACTTCTGTATGGTCACTTCTGAGGAATGTATGAAGAGTCCGAAGCATGACCAAACCTGTACCTTCCAACATTTCACAGAATAAAACTGGAATACGTGTGGTCAAACAGCATCACAATGCTGGTCCAGATGGCAAAACATAATTAGTGAGGAAGCTCATACAAGATAAGAGAGGCTGAAGCAGTTTGCTTTTACTTGAGCCTTCTGGGAAGGGCAAGGTTCCACTCCCTCTTACCTTTCTCCCCTACTGAGTTAAAAGAGTGCAAACTAGTTTTGCACATTGAACTCAAGTGAAGTAAGGATGCATCTACACTAAAGAAATAATGCAGTTTGACACCGCTTTAATGGCCATAATCTTGGGATTTTGTAGTCTGTTGTGGCACCAGAGCTCTCTGACAGAGAAGGCTAAATATCTCACAAAACTACAAATTCCAGGATTCCATAGCATGGAACCACAGCCATTAAAGCAGTGTCAAACTATATTATTTCTGCAGTGCAGTTGAAAAGATGAGATGACAGAGGACTTATCAATACAAGTCATCAGTCTAATTCTTTAGTCTTTCCACACAGGCCTAAACCTGGATTTAGTGGCAACATTTTGGGAAAAGGTTCTCTCTAATTCTTTATATTGTTTAAAGGGTGGGGAGTAAAAAAAGCAATGTTTTTTCCCCTCAACCTTGGTGATGGGAGGAAGGGGAGAGAATGGCATGTATTGCTTTAAAAAATCATTTCAGTAACCCCAATGAGGGTTCTTTTGTCTGAACCCTCCCCAAAGCCTCTTGATATATGTTTTTATAAGCCTTGCCAAGCATACTGAATAGGATTTTTTTAAAAAAATTGAAAGGAATCTCAAGTTTTGGAGGTGAGTTTTCTCACTTTATAGACTGCCCTGGCCTTTATGAAGCTCATGAAAGAGGAGTCAATATCTGTTGAGAATAATGGTCAGCTTGTTAGCTGGAGACAATCTGAGTGCAACATTGATTAGAAATCAGACAGAGTGAAATCTCCTCTACAGTGTATTTATAGTGTAAGAAAAATACATTATAATAGAAATGAGAAGGATTGCTATTCATTTTCTTTGCTATGCTGTAGAAATACCCCCACATACATACATACTCTGCCTCTCTGACTATATTTCCATATTGCTAAGCAGAGACATAAATCTTTCACTAGGGACTTTATCGCATGCATTTTGGGACACTCGAGGACGCACGTTGCTGAGGAAAATGGATTTTACCGCACACCGAAACTGTCCTCAAAACGGCCCCATTCCATCCCCAGTGCCAGCCCAGCCCTAATCAGTACTGAGGCATGTCCTTTTGCTTCACCAGAAAGTTTCAGGCGGAGCAAAATCTCATGCCTCCACCCTGAATGGGAATGGCCTGGTTCTGGGGATGTTTCGAGGACAGTTTCAGTGTGCGGTAAAATCCATTTTCCCTCGGCAGCGTACTTCCCCAGCCTGTATGCAGATCGAGCACCAAAATGCATGTGATAATGTCCTAGATCAACCTCACATTTCTATCCCCCCACTGGGGGAGAAAAACCAAATATTTCTGCACAGTTTGTACCTGATACAGGTTGAGTCTCCCTTGTCTGGAATTCTGGAATCCAAACTATCCCAGAATCCAAAACTTTTTTCATAGGTGGCTGAAATAGGGACACCTTTACTTTCTGGTAGTTCAGTGTACATAAACTTTGCTCCATGCACAGAATTATTTAGAATAATGTAGAAAATTATCTTCAAGTTAGGTGTATAAGATGTATTTGAAGCATAAATGAATTTTGTGTTTAGACTTGAATCCCCTTGTCAGGATATCTCACTATGTACATATATGCAAATACAATAGTCCAGAATAAAAAAAAATCTGAAATTCAAAACACCTCTGGTCCCCCAAAAAATGGATAAAGGACACTCAACCTGTACTTACACATCCTGGAGTGTTTTGAAAAATTAGTTTGCTATAAATGTGTAGTCTGAAAGGACACCAGGTTAGCCAACAGACTCTGATCTGCTGCCACATTGCAGAATTAATGAAGTTTGATAACACTTTAAATGTCATGGCTCCACCCTATGGAATCCTGGGATTTGTAGTTTGCTATGGCACCTGAACTCTGTGACAGAGAAGGCTAAATATCTCACAAAACTACACATCTCAGAATTACATAGCATTGAGTCATGGCAATTAAAGCGTGTTAAACTGCATTGATTCTGCACTGCAGATGCAGCCCCAGATACTCAACTACCAACTCTCTTTTCAACTTTCCACCAGAAGCAAACAAAGTTGCAGACTGATTGTTAAATTGATAAGTCTCACCTTTTTATCCCACCCTCTCAGTTCCCTCACAGCATTGAAAGGATGTGATTGGTTGGTTGCACATATTGGACAGCCTCTGTGCTTGGCTGTCCATCACAGATGTCAGTGGGATGGTGAATCTTCTCCTGGGGCCCGTTCACATGACACAGTTATAGTGTTACATTCTGCTTTAACTACCATGGCTACATCTCATGGGATGCTGGGATTTGTAGTTTAGGGAGGGGTATTTAGAATTCTCAGAGAGCTCTAGTGCCTCACCAAACTACACACCTCATAGACAATGACAGTTAAAGTGGAATAATAGCATTATAATGCTACTGAGAGAGTTTGTGTGGCATAGTGGTTTGAGTGTTGGATTATGACTCTGGAGACCAGGGTTCGATTCTCTGCTCAGCAATGAAACCCACTGGGTGACCTTGGGCAAGGCACACTTTCTCAGCCTCACAACATCAGTAAAAAGACATCAGTTAAAACACGCATCAGTTTAAAAGGACAAATATGATGTATACATATTAAAACAATCCACATTTAAAAGTCATAATTTAAAATTCACAATTTAAAAAATCATCTGGATAAACCTCCCAGAAAGGATTAATCTTTAATGCTCTTTTAAACTTGGACAGCATCTTCAGCTGTCAAATCTCTTCTGGTAGGTTATTCCACACTCTAGGGGCAGCTGAAGAAAAAGTCCTGACAGTTACCAATCTAGTCTTGGCTGATTGGAATAAACATCTGCCAGAGGGCCTGAGTGTATGGGACAGATCATATGGGAGGAAGTGAACCTGCAGATAACCTGGACCCAAACCATGAAGTGCTTTAAAGGTAATAACTAACACTTTGTACTTTGCTTGGAAACTATTTGGCAGCCAGTAGAATAATTTTAAGATTGGTGTGATGTGGTCACTCCTGGATATATCCGCAGTCAGTCTGGCTGCCATATTCTGAACCAGTTGCAGCTTCTAGACTTGTTACAAAGGTAGGCCAATGCAGAGTGTATTCAGAAGTCCAGCC
This sequence comes from Sceloporus undulatus, assembly GCF_019175285.1. Classification (NCBI taxonomy): domain Eukaryota; kingdom Metazoa; phylum Chordata; class Lepidosauria; order Squamata; family Phrynosomatidae; genus Sceloporus; species Sceloporus undulatus. Next base: position 15,683,070 of record NC_056526.1, on the reverse strand, counting down.
TTCAGGTTACCATCTTTAGGTCCTCCAATTCCAGGAAAGGGCACCTTTGTCATATCAACTGAAGCTGATAACAGGTAATTTTTACCGTTGTATCTGCTTGAGGTGGCGTTTGGAGGGACAGATCTAGGAGCATGAAGTCAAAGGCTTTCATGGCCAGCATCCATAATTTTTTGTGGGTTTTTCAGGCTATGTGGCCATGTTCTAGCAGTTTCTTCCTGACGTTTTGCCAGCATCTGTGGCTGGCATCTTCAGTGAATGGAGCACTCCCAAACTGAACACAATCTTTCAGGGGAAATGTAATCCTACCCAGAAGTGGCTGACACACCTCAAGCCCCAGAATAGGACAATGTTAGTAAGCACCTCTGTCTTGTTTGGATTCAGTTTAAATTTTGTTTCTCTTCATCCAGTCCATTACCTCATCCAAGCACTCATTCAAAGGAGACACACTGTCCTTAGCTGAAGGTGTTTTTGGATGCCTAGGAATGTATATATGGGTATCATCATCAGCATTCTGGTAACACTCTACCCCATGCCTGCGGATGATCTCTCCCATGAGTTTCATGTACATGTTAAATAGTACTGGGGATAGAATGGCATCTTGTGGTACACCATATAACAGCCCCTTTTTCTGAGGAACAGCTATCTCCAAGCATCACCATCTGGAAACGGCCTGAGAGGTAGGACCAGAACCACTGCCACACAGTGCTTCCACTTCCCAATCCCTCAGGTGTTCCAGAAGGATGCAGTGATTGATAGTATTGAACACTGCTGAGAGGTCCAAGAGCAGGGACACACTCCTCCTGTCAGTGCGCAGGTGAAGATCATCCACTAAGGCAACCATAGCAGTCTCAACCACATCCTGCTCTGAAGACAGTTTGAAATGGGTCTGGATAATTTCTGCCATTCAAGACTGCCTGGAGCTGAATGAATGAATCAAAATTGAAGAAAGTGATCACTCAAAAAAAGACCAAACTTTTTTATTTAGGCAACACCATTCTTCTATTTTTATTTTTTGTTTGTTGCTGGTATTATCTTCTTAAAACGAGTGGGTTTTAAAAAAAAACGGGGGGGGGGGGGAGAAGATCACAGTTCCCCAGTGAAAGAAAGTAACTTTTTTCAGGGAAAAAAAGATTTGGACTTTTGTTCTAAATTAAACATCAAACCGGTGAGGGAGATGATCATGGGATTTTTTTAAATTTTTTTTTATTATTTTATTTTATTATTTTTTTACAGAAAAAAAAAAAACACAACCAGGCAGATGAAAGCTCTGGCTATGAATAATTGACATGCAAGCCTTTCGTGTTGAACACTGGTGTATGTAAACCTCAATGAAACCCTAAAAAGTGCTTTTGTAGAACAAGAGAAGACTTGAGAATCTGAATACAGCCACCTTTTCAAAGAACATGATGAGAAAGGGGAGAACTCTTAGATGTGCCAAGCCACACATTTTAGATTCATGCCCTAGTTATTAGGGGGCTTTGAAGTCTTGGCTGTTATTGAATGCACTGTATACTGTAATTCATTTACTTGCCTTCATGGGGAGCTCAGAAAAGTTTCAGCTAATGCTCTGTTGCTGTTCACATGGGACATATAAAGAAGAAGAGTCACACATCTTCCTTTCTGAGAATGCTTAAAACTAATATCCCAATAAAAAGTGAAACCCTTGCCTTCTTGTTGTTACTGTCATTGTTATGAAACATTGCCAACATTTTTCTCTCTTTCCCTTGGACCTCTGCCAAAGTTCCAGCCTGAAAATTTTCCATAAGTAGTTATTACCATGCCCCAGTCAGAGTCATTGGCACTTGTACTCAGATGCCACACAATTGGAGTCCCTTCCAGTGCAAGGGCAGAACTGATGTCTGACATTTTGTTAGTCAGTTACATAATCATAAGTTAGACTTATCACCTTGTAAATGTTTCCTATTCCCATTTTCAATTATGGCACCATACCCATGATCATAAATGCCTGCTCAAAATCCACCTTAAAATCTAGCTAGCTGCACAAGGGGAAAGAGTTCTAGTGAGTAGAGTGCTAAAGCACTAGTGTGGGGTGCGGAATGCTTCTCACCAGGAGGTGGCAGTACACTGAGGAATTACTATAGAACCCCACAGAGGTCTCTGCTTCTAAACTGCACTGCAGCTCAATGGTGAGAGGAGACTGGACATATTATCCTCCAGTTCCCCACTTGACAGTGTCTCAGAGCTCTATCCCTCAAGGTGGCTGGCTGGATTTGAAAATAGCTTTGGGGGATCAGATCAAGGCACCAATCACAGCCATGTTGACCATGTGCCTGATGTAGGATCTCAGCCAATGTTTTTTACTGGTTTGTAGCCTGTTCTATGCTCACTGGTAGATAAGGATGATAAATAGTTACCTTCCTTGGGGTGGTGAAATCACATTGAGTTTTACAGGAGCTGCTGCTGGATTATGGGAAGTCTCCACAGTGCTGAACTCCATTCCCAAAACAGTTTTAGCACCATGAATAGCTCCTTTAAACCCAGCATGGATTTACCACCCGGAAGTAATAGATCCACCAGCTGCCTTTGGGATAATTTGCTCTGCATGCAAAACTTCCCAGGTTCAATCCCTGGCATTACCATATCTCCAAGTAAGGCTGGGAAAATCCTTCTCAGAAATTCTACAGAACTGTTACCATTAAGCATATGGAGAACAGTAATCTACATGAACCAATTCTCAGAGCAGGATTGAAATAACTGTTTATGGGGCTATGGGCATATTTTCCCCAGCCTAGTGTCATCCTGTTTAGATGATGCTGACCAACAGACTCAGGCTGGAATCGAGTAGACCAAACCCTAATCTGGCAGAGCTGGCCAACCCCAGCCCAACTAGCTTTTATCCTATTTGCAGCAGTGTTTCCCAGAAAATCTGCCATAAGTGCTGATAGGCCAGAAGGCCATGTGTGTTGTTAGAGTTTTGGCCCACTGGGTACTATTCAAGAATCTAGGAATCAGTGAGGGATTGTTAGATAATGTCATATGTTTAGGGTTTTCAGAGGAAAAACAGGGGAAGACTCATTACTTTAATGGCTTCAAAGAATGAAGCCTGCATTACCGCCTCCAAGAGGAGGGCATTCCACAACCAGAGTATCACAGCAGGGAAGGCTCTCCCTCATGTTCTCACAATATCTGGACACAGAAAATGTAGTGCCCTCTTACTTGTTAGCATTATTTCTTAGCTTACGGTAGCAGGAAGAATAGAAGCAACATGCTGCTATCCTTCATAAATAGCCATTTTGCCATGTGTTCCCTCAGATTGTATTTTTTTCTCCCTTCCAGTTGGCAAATATTTTTAGTTCCTATTAATTTTGCCCTTCCTTTGTGGCAGTGGGGAAATGAAGAACTCACAAGAGGCCTGCTCTGTTTTCAGAATCTTGCCCAAAAAAATCCACTTTGCCTTTATTCTGTCAAGCCTATATTGCAACTCCCTAATGAACACCAATAAGTACATAGTTATTGAGCTTGTTGTGATGTTGAAAACACTCTGCTAGCCCTGCTGGCTTCTGCTAGAATGTTTCTAAGGATCTTTGTTTACATCAATGCTTGTGCAATATTCAGTTCCAATGGGAAATCACTAATTTATAAAAGGGCATTGGGAAGCCTTAGATTCTGACTGATCTATTTATCCTGCAGCACTTCTGTAGCTGCCACCATCTACAGCACTTGTTTCCAAGGATAAAACTGCAGGAGAGGGATAATAGATTCTATTATTCTCCCCCCCCCCCCATCCCAAATGCATGCAAAACCTCAATGTCCCACATAAAAGAGATATGCCATACTTTAGAAATGATGTCCAGCTGCTCCACAGTAAGCCTATACTCAAGTCAGTGTTCACCCATACAACTGATATTTGTAAACTCATTTCCCAAGAATCTAAAAGTGATCTTTTGGAAGGTTATTCTAGGTAAAAAGATTTGCTATAATGGTAACCTTTGCATAGGCAGATGTAATTTTGGAATCATGAAAATATGGTGCTACTCCGAGGTTCTGTCTTCTGTAGACATACATGCCCCCTGGTGGCTGCCAGAGATATTGCTATGTAGTTGCTAGGGGAGGCAGTCCTGTGAAAAATAATTCACATATTGGCAAAAAATAGACAAAGATGTCAGTGAATCATAGAATCATAGAATCATAGAATCATAGAGTTGGAAGAGACCACTAGGGCCATCCAGTCCAACCCCCTGCCATGCAGGAAATCCAAATCAAAGCATCCCTGACAGATGGCCATCCAGCCTCTGTTTAAAGACCTCCAAGGAAGGAGACTCTATCACCCTCCGAGGGAGTGCATTCCACTGTCGAACAGCCCTTACTGTCAGGAAGTTCCTCCTAATGTTCAGTTGGAATCTCTTTTCCTGTAGCTTGCATCCATTGTTCCGGGTCCTGTTCTCTGGAGCAGCAGAAAACAAGCTTGCTCCCTCCTCAATATGACATCCTTTCAAATATTTAAACAGGGCTATCATATCACCTCTTAACCTTCTTTTCTCCAGGCTAAACATCCCCAGCTCCCTAAGTCGTTCCTCATAGGGCATGGTTTCCAAACCCTTCACCATTTTTGTCGCCCTCCTTTGGACACGCTCCAGTTTCTCAATGTCCTTTCTGAATTGTGGTGCCCAGAACTGGACACTATATTCTAGGTGGGGCCTGACCAGAGCAGAATACAGTGGCACTATTACTTCTCTTGATCTAGACACTATACTTCTATTGATGCAGCCTAAAATAGCATTGGCCTTTTTAGCTGCCGCATCACACTGTTCACTCATGTTCAACTTGTGGTCTACTTGGACTCCTAGATCCCTTTCACACGTAGTTTCATTCAGCCAGGTGTCACCCATCCTATATCTGTGCATTTTATTTTTCCGCCCTAAGTGCAATACCTTACATTTCTCTGTGTTGAATTTCATTTTGTTAGCTTTGGCCCAGCTTTCTAGTCTATTCAGGTCATTTTGAATCTTGATCCTGTCCTCTGGGGTATTAGCTATTCCCCCTAATTTGGTGTCATGTGCAAATTTGATAAGTATGCTCCCAATTCTGTCATCCAGGTTATTGATAAAGATGTTGAATAGCACTGGGCTCAGGACAGAGCCCTGTGGGGCCACACTGGTCACTTCTCTCCAGGATGAAAAGGAGCTATTGTTGAGCACCCTTTGGGTTCGACCGGTCAACCAATTACAGATCCATGTAACAGTTCCTTTGTCTAGCCCACATTTTACCAGCTTGTTTGCAAGTATGTCATGGGAAACCTTGTCAAAGGCCTTACTGAAATCAAGATATACTATATCCACAGCATTCCCTTCATCTACCAAGCTGGTAATTTTATCAAAGAAAGAGATTAGGTTTGACTGGCATGACTTGTTTCTCTGAAACCCATGTTGACTTTTTGTGATTATGGCATTGCCTTCTAGATGTTCACAGACTCTCTGTTTAATGATCTGCTCCAGAATCTTTCCTAGTACTGATGTCAGACTAACTGGACGATAATTGTTGGGATCCTCTTTTTTCCCCTTTTTGAAGATGGGGACAACGTTTGCCCTCCGCCAGTCTGCTGGGATCTCTCCTGTTTTCCAGGAGTTTTCAAAGATTATTGCCAATGGCTCCGATATTACATTTGCCAGTTCTTTTAATACCCTTGGATGTAGTTCATCTGGTCCCGGAGACTTAAATTCATTTAGATTAATAAGGTGTTCCTCTACTATCTCTTTACTTATTCTGAGCTGAAATTCCCCTATTCTGTCCTCTGCTCCATTATCCTCAGGTTGAGCACCCTTTGCCTTTTCTGAGAAGACTGAGGCAAAGAAGGTGTTGAGTAATTCTGCCTTTTCTCTGTCTTCTGTTAGCATTTTGCCATCTTCTCCACGCAGTGGCCCTACCGTTTCCTTCTTCTTCCTTTTGCTGCGGACATATCCAAAAAAGCCCTTTTTATTGTTCTTAACCTCTCTAGCAAGCCTGAGTTCATTCTGTGCTTTAGCTTTTCTGACTTTACCCCTACACATGCCTGCTATTTCTTTGAATTCCTTTTTTGTGATTTCCCCCTTTTTCCATTTCTTATACATGTTCCGTTTCAAACTCAGCTCGGTTGAAAGTTCCTTAGTCATCCATCGTGGTTTCTTGAGACACCTCCCATTTTTCTTTCTCACTGGAACTGTTTGAAATTGTGCCTTCAGTATCTCTCTTTTGAGAAACTCCCATCTGTCCTGAACTCCTTTATTTTTTAGTATTTCTGACCATGGAATCGCCCTCAATACTTCTCTAAGTTTACTGAAATCCACTCTCCTAAAGTCTAGGATGCGTGTCTGACTATGCCTGGCTTCTCCTTTCCACTGTATTACAAACTCCAGGAGAACATGGTCACTTCCACCTAATGATCCCACTACTTGCACCCCATTAACCAAGTCATCCTTGTTGGTTAGGATCAGATCTAAAATAGCTGACCCCCTTGTTGCCTCTTCCACCTTTTGGACCATGAAATTGTCTTCCAGGCAAGTGAGGAATTTGCTAGGCCTTGAGGATTTTGCTGAGTTTGACTTCCAGCAAATATCAGGATAGTTGAAGTCGCCCATCACTACTATATCTCTCTTTTCTGACTGTGTGGTCAGAATATCATCCAATTCCTCCGTCTGACTTGGGGTGTCTGTAGTAGACTCCCACCGTAACATCCTTTTTGTTTCTCTCCCCTTTGATTCTTATTCAGATGCTCTCCACCTGGCTTCCATGATTGATGTCCAGGATTTCTTCACTGGTGTAAATATCTCTGACATATAGTGCTATTCCTCCTCCTTTCTTATTTGGCCTATTTCTCTTAATAAGGTTATACCCTCTATTTCCACATTCCAATCATGAGACTCATCCCACCAGGTTTCAGTGATGCCTATTATATCATATTTGCTTTGTTGTACTAGGAGTTCGAGTTCATCTTGCTTATTTCCCATGATCTGTGCATTAGTGTAGAGACATCGCAGACCATGGTTCCCTTTTAATTGCTGCCTGTGCAAGTTTTTTTTGCCTCCCACTGTTGGGTCCTTGCACTGTTTGCCTTGTCTCCTCTATGTCAGTTTGACTATTTTCGCCATCCCTTTCGCCTTCCTTAATATTGTCTCCCTTCCCCTCGGAACTCAGTTTAAAGCTCTCCTGATCAAGTTCTTGAGACTGCTGGCAAAAACATTTCTTCCAACTGGCGTGAGATGCAACCCGTCTGTTGCAAGAAGTCCCTCCTCATGGAACCGCAGCCCATGATCGAAGAATCCAAATCCTTCTCGGCGGCACCATCTGCGAAGCCAGTTGTTCACATCCGCGATTTTCCTCTCCCTTCCTGGACCATGCCCTTCAACTGGCAGAAGAGACGAGATGACAACCTGTACATCCATTCCTTTCAGCTTCCTACCAAGCGCCTCGTAATCCCTTTTGATGTTCTGAAGGCTGTGTCTTGCAGTATCATTAGTTCCCAAGTGGACCAAAAGGAAGGGGTATTGGTCAGTAGGCTTGACCAGTCTTGTCAGCCTCTCTGTCACATCCCGGATCTTTGCACCTGGAAGACAACACACCTCTCGAGACATCTTGTCAGGCCTATAAATCACTGCTTCTGTACCCCTCAGCAAGGAGTCCCCCACTACGACCACACGCCTCCTCCGAGGCTTAGCAGCGACTGTTCCCTCGGGTGGGACTCTCAGGCTCCCCTGCTCTGTCCCTGAAGTCTGTCCATGCTGCTCTTCTTCATCCTCCTTGATAAGGGAAAGAGCTTCAAATCGATTCTCTAGCTGCAAACTCCCCGAACAATTCCTTCTTGGCTTACTTCTCTTTGTGACATTCCTCCAGCTGTCTGCCTCCTCTGTTTGGCAAGTGACCTCTTCCACCCTAGCATCTTCCTCTGCGTGGTACTCATCCAAGATGGTTAGTTCTATTGTGTCCAGGAAATCCTCTTGTTCCCTAATATGCTGAAGTGTAGCTACTCTGGACTCCAGCTGCTGCACTTTCTCCTCCAAGAGTGCTACCAACTTGCACTTGGTGCATGTGAAGTTGTCCACTTCTGTAGGCAAGAAGAGAAACATCCCACAAGAGTTGCAGGTGACTGCAGCAGATCCCTCGTTGTCCATACTGCAAAGTCTTTAGTAATGAATATAACGGTCAATCTACTGGGAATACTTCTTTAAAGGAATGTACTGGCTGTTATGTTACACTTAAAGGGAAGGTTCTGTTTCAATATCTGATTCTAACCTGATGCCACTTGAGCAGAGTTGTTGAGTTAAAGGAAACTAAAATTCGGCGCGCGGCTCTGGAAGTTGGTATATAAAGCTAGTCTGCTAGCTCCGCCCCCTTGTGACTCACAGATGTGACTCACAGAAGCTCCTCCCCTTCAGCAAGGAGCACACGGTCTCAAGCACACGGTCTCAAAATGGCTGCCAAGCAGCTCCTCTCCTTCTCCTCTCTCTGGCCGGACTGCTCTGGAAGGCTCTGGAGGTTGGTATATAAAGCTAGTCTGCTAGCTCCGCCCCCTTGTGACTCACAGATGTGACTCACAGAAGCTCC
>NC_056526.1:15668820-15674522 GCF_019175285.1 Sceloporus undulatus | reverse complement strand
TCCCCTTCAGCAATGAGCACACGGTCTCAAAATGGCTGCCAAGCAGCTCCTCTCCTTCTCCTCTCTCTGGCCGGACTGCTCTGGAAGGCTCTGGAAGTTGGTATATAAAGCTAGTCTGCTAGCTCCGCCTCCTTGTGACTCACAGATGTGACTCACAGAAGAGAGAGAGCACGCACGCATGTGCGCACACACACACATACAACTACAGGAGGGTCTCAAAAAGAAAGCTATATATCAGGGAAAACCATACAAGGTACCAGATGTAACCGACAGTAACTGAAGAACATACAGAGGGTAATTACTAATCATATTATGAACAAAATGTTTTGCAAAACTGCCTTGAAGACTTATATCCTGGAGAAAACACTACTTCACTTCCTCAGATGTTAGCTTGTAGTACTACTACTACAGCTTGACACCAAAGGAAGTGACAACTCTTTTCATGGGCTTCTATTTAGCACTCCCTTGGAGTGTAGTGGAGTCTCCTTTCTTAGAGGTCTTTATAGAAGATGGCCATCTGTCAGGGATGCTTTGATTGAAATTTCCTGCATGGCAGGGGGTTGGAGTGGATGGCCCTTGCGGTCTCTTCCAACTCTATGATTCTATGATTCAATTCAGTCAAGTACTGGTATTTTAAGTGGAAGCCTGTGTGGTTGCCTCCTGTGGATTCAGGGGACTGTAGTTTGCAAGTCCTAAGAGCTCTCTGGCTGAGAATTCTAAATGCTCTTCCCTAAAATGCAAATCCTAGGATTACACAGGAGGTAGCCATAGCAGTAAAAATTGATTAATAGCACTATAACAATATAATGCAGTCCCCAGAGCATGACGTCTTGTGTATGCTCCCACTGTGCTGTTGTTGCTGACAGACATATTAGTTTGAGCTTTGGACTCTGGAGACTTGAGTTCGAATCCCAGCTTGGCCATGGAAACCCACTGGGTGACCTTGGGCAAGTCACATACTCTCAGCCTCAGGGGAAGGCTAGGGCAAACCTCCTCTGAAGAAACTTGCCAAGAAAACCCCACAATAGGGTCGCCATAGGTCAGACATGACTTGATGGCACACAGCAACAAGTACTATTTCTCACTAAGGTCAATTTTGCAAAACACTGTCAGTTACTTTTGGTATCTGTTTTATAACTGTTAGGTACTTTCTTGATAGTTACATTTTGGTTGTGCAATTTTTGTTCATTGAATAATTTGTGAGGAATCATACACAGTGTCCTCCCAGAACTGTAGCTGTTCAGATAATTTAATTCTTGGTCAGCAGAAAGTGGGTGCATTCATCCAAATACCACCCTGGTCTAACAAACTGAGATTAGTGGGAGAGGATAATTGTTCAGGAAATATAATGTCACTCCTTTTACAAGGCAAGGACAGACACAATATATTTATACAAGGTCCAGACAACCCAGAGGCTTCATGCTGATTTTGAGAGGCCAATATTGTGTGTATTTATATATAAGTATGTACATATGTATGTATGAGAGAAAATGTGTACACTGCAAAAATGTGTACACTGCAAAAATGTGCACATAATACAGATACATTTAGGAAAGACTGTTCCACAAAATATGCATAAATTTAGAAATGTGTGCACCAAAAATACATAGAAGTTTCCAAGCAGCAGTGGGGTGGGGACTCACAATCAGAAGCACACATGAGTCAGAATGAGCTTTGTGCTGGAAATGAGAAAAGCTTAACAAGCTTGAGTTCGGGTCATTATATCATCTCTCCTTATTCCTTCCAAAGTATAGCCAGCCTGATCTGGAACATAATGCTAGTATTTCAGCCCTCTTCTCAAGTAAGATTGAGCTACCAACCAGGATCACACTGCACTGTCATAGTGCTGTCATTCCACTTTTACTGCTATGGCTATTTCCTGTGGATTCTGGAGTTTATAGTTTGCAAGGCCTAGGAACTCTCTGGCTGAGAATTCTAAATGCTCTTCCCTATACTGCAAATCCCCGGATTACACAGGAGGTAGCCATAGCAGTAAAAATGGATTAATAGCACTATAAAAGTGTAGTGCAATCCCACAGAGTATGACTTCTTGTGTAAGCTCTCACTATGCTGTTGTGGCTGATAGACATATTGCATATGAGATAAGAGGGGACTGGGTATCTAAATATATCTCCATTTACTTAAAGGAGGAATTACTACACAAATCAGGATCTGGCTACCTCCTGGGGATATTGTTGTGCTCCACATTTTTAGAGGAAGGTCTCTTAAGTGTCAATGTCCAGGAACAGGTGGATCTTCTCTCTTACATAAAAAGGTGACTCTGAACCAATAAACTGGGCAGTCGTAAATAATTTGAGGAAGAGGGGAACAGAGAGAGAGAGCTTGAAAAAGTCCCAGGCTGGCTGGGAGATACTGGGAACTGAGATCCACAAACAGTCCACAAAAGTAATTTCTCCACTCTCTGACATGTTTTCTTAAAATACTTCCAAACAACAATGCACTCTGCTGATGGTTCCAAACCTCAGTAATCTGGGATTTTCCAAGCATAGCTTTTGTTTGGCTCAGGGCCTTCAAAATGCATCTTACCTATGAAAATGAAAATGTGCAAACCTCATTTTTGGAACAATACTCCAAAGGATTTTTGTAACTTGTCTTATAATATGATTAATGATTTTTGCCCCTGTAGAAATGCTTCCTATAATGTATTTTGAAGGAATGAATTGAACTGATTAACTGCTAAACCAGAAGTATTATAAATAACAGCTTTAGATTAAAAATAAAATCAAACTGGCAGAAATCTTAATTTGATGTTGTGGAGTTCTGGGCAAAGCAAATTACATCAGTCCAATGGAAACAATATTGGTGACTATTTACAATGGTGGAATAGAGTGAGAGTTGAATTAAAACTTCTTTGTTACAATTTGTAGACCAGTTTTCTCCATCTCTCCACCCCAGTTTGTATTAATTAATACAATAACCTGTAAGGATTCCCTGTTAATCAACTCAGTATTCCTTATAAAGATAGAACAGTAACGTACAATAGCCAGAAAGCATTGATACTTTTATTTGACCAGCCAAAATGCACAAAATATATGATGCAAGCTTTTGAAGCTCCACTGGTTTCTTCATCAGGCAAAGACTTTTTAAAAAATCATGCAGGGGTGTGTGTGTGTGTGTGTGTGTATGTGTATGTATGTATGTATGTGTGTGTGTGTATATATATATATATAGCTGATGTTAGTCACAGGCCTGCATTTTTGCATTTTCTCCTTGTAAAGACTCTTAGAGAAATTATCTCTGTTCCCACATTCTCTCTCACACAAGTACCATTTTTCAAAGTAGTGCACCTCCTCAGAAAGTGGTGGGGCTCTCCTTCATTTTTTAAAAATATTTTTTTCATTCATATTTTTAAACAGAGGTTAAAGCACTATCCATCAGGGAGCTTTAGTTTTTGATACCTGCACCTGCACAGGATTACAGTACATGACCATTGAGAAACCTTTCCAACTCTGTGGCCTGAATCCTGTTGTTAGTCCCAGGTAGATCTGTTGCACCAATGGAATTTACCTACAAGTTACTGTATTTTCTGGCATATAAGACTACTTTTTAACCCAGGAAAATCTTCTCAAAAGTCAGGGGTCGTCTTATACGCTGGGTGTCGTCTTATAGGGCAGGTGCTGAAACTTCCGAACTGGACTGGAGAATCTGCAGTCACCGCATATGGTGGGAGGAGCTCAAAAATGGCCACGGCCACATCCCCACCATTTGCGGCGATCGTATGAAAGCAAGTACTTCTGGAGACAAGTACCTCTGGAGACTTGGAGACAGGGAACACTAGGCAGGCAGAGAGAGCTGACCAATCCAAGCAGGCTTTGTATACAACAAGGTTTCTTGCTAAGGACCTGCATGTCATAAGCATTAGAATTTAAATTATCATATTGAAATCAAATCTGATGTTTTTTAAATTTTTATTTGGTGTGCATTGGAAGAGAGGTAGTCTTATACGGTGAGTACATCCCAAACTCTATATTTTAACTGTAAAAGTTGGGGGTCATCTTATATTCCCAGTTGTCTTATACGCAAGAAAATATGGTAACTCAATATTCAAGAACCGATTCAATTGGCCTACTCTTATTGGATCTAACCAACTAGTTTCAGGACTATTTTGTCTGGATTCAAGTTGAATCCAGACAAAACGGAGGTACTTATGGTAGGGGCTCCCAAACCAGGTATTGGACTGCAACCTCCAGTCCTAGAGAGGCTCATGATCTCCTTGAAGGACCTGTCGCTTAAGATGAGGAATCAGGTGAATGCGACAGTCAAGAGCGCCTGTTATCAGCTTCGGCTGATATGCCAGCTGCGCCCTTTCCTGGAAAAGGGTGACCTTGAAACTGTAGTACATGCGCTGGTAACCTCAAAACTTGACTTTTGCAATGCACTCTACATGGGGCTCCCCTTGTCCCTAGTCTGGAAACTCCAGTTGGTACAGAATATGGCAGCCAAGTTGGTCACTGGAACAACAAAGAGTGACCATATAACACCAATATTGAATATTGATGTGGACAACATTTCTATTCAACCAGTTCAGCAAGCCCGCAGTTTTGGTTTTATCTTTGACTCTTCTCTGTGGTGTATCCCTCAGATCCAGACCACAGCCAAGGCTTGTAGATTCTTTTTGTACAATATTGCCAAAATCCGACCATATCTCTCCATCTCTACTGCCAAAATCCTGGTCCATGCCATAGTGATCTCATGACTTGATTACTGTAATGTCCTCCTGGCTGGGCTTCCTCTTTCTCACCTCCGTCCTTTAATCTCTGTTCAGCATTCAGCTGCACGCATTATCACTTCCACCCACCGCTCTGACCACATCTCTCCTGTGTTGGCATCCCTTCACTGGCTCCCCCTCCCTTTCCACATTCAGTATAAGCTCCTGCTGTCGACATTTAAAGTCCTCCATGGACTGGCCCCTCCTTACTTATCAGACCTTCTTTCTCCTCACCTTCCCACCAGGGCCCTCTGTTCTGGTAGTCAAGGTCTGCTGTCCCAGCCCAGGATTTCCTCTGCCCCATCCCGGATTCGCCCCTTTTCACTTGCTGCCCCTCGCTCCTGGAACCTTCTTCCCCCACAAGCAAGAGCCATCACTTCTTTAACCAGCTTCAAAACAGAGTTGAAAGCCATCCTGTTCAGAGAAGCCTTCCCAGGCATTGCATAATTGTAGCTTACTATTTGATGTTCTTTTGGTGCCTGTTTATCAAACCATTTCCTGTATTGCTATGTACTGTATATGCATTATCCTACGTGAGAGTATGTATTTTCCCTGGGAAATGATTAACCATCCATTATGAAGCCAAGCCCTCCCTCCAGTCCATCTGCCTTGGTCCAGGCCTCGGAGGTAGAGAGGAACTGCTGGACCTCTTACCCTTTCCCGTCACCACTCCTTTCTCCTTCTGTGTCATGTCTTTTTAGATTGTAAGCCCGAGGGCAGGGATCCGTCTAACTAAAAAGATTGCATGTACAGCGCTGTGTAAATTTACAGCGCTTCATAAATAAAGGTTAATAATAATAATAATAATAATAATAATAATAATAATAATAATAATAATAATAATGTCACTCCACTGGCTGCCTAGCAGTTTCCAGGCACAGTACAAGGTGTTGGTTATCACCTTTAAAGCCTTACATGGCTTGTACCCAACCTATCTAAGGGATCGCCTGCTTCCATAATCCGCCCCTTACAT
>NC_056526.1:15655311-15668810 GCF_019175285.1 Sceloporus undulatus | reverse complement strand
ACAGGTCCTCTGGGAGGAATTTATTACAACCTTTAAAGACCAGGTTGACGGCGACCTCCCAGGGGATATTTTCTGCAGCCGCTCCCAATTTATGGAATGGCCTGCCGGATGAGAGCCGTCAAATTTCCAATCTAGAGAGCTTTTAAAAAGCCATTAAGACGAATCTCTTCCAGCAGGCCTATCCGGAATAAACACCTGCCATTTCGTCCCTCACCTATCGCTACAGGGCTTTTTCAGAGATTGAATGTGTCCTTCGAGCCTGTGCAATGGATTTTTCTGGTGGAGCGCAGCATGCACAGAACTGGCCTCACCCTTTAAACCAGAGGTTCGTCTGCTGAGGCCTTGACAAGCATGGACGGTAGCAGCGAGGTCCTCGGGTCGTAGGCTTGATTAGAGTTTCCTTCTCTTAGATGGTTGACCTTACAGGGTTAGACGAGCACCATCTGCCCGGGTTTGGGATTAGAGTTTTCCTTCTCCTAGGATGGTTGCCATAAGGCTAGAGAGCCCATCCTGCCCTTTGGCACTCTTGGTCAGACCCTTCAGTTGTGACCTGTCTGGCATGGGAGGCCCTGCTGGTGGCTATTATACCACCGCCAGCATAGCTCACAACATCATTAGGGTGCCCAAGCCTCTCCCTCGAGACAAGGGGGCATCAATGGAGAGGATGGAATAAAATACTCGGCCACAAATAAGACTTCCCATCTAGTGAACTCTGCCCATGATGTTTATTTGGATTAGTCGGCTTTTAATATGTAGTTTTTAATCTTATACTGTTTAATCTTATTTTAAGGGGGGCACTATGTATATATGATTGCATTTTAACTTGTATGTCGCTTTGATTGCCTGGCAAAAAGCGGGATAGAAATAAAAAATTATTATAAAAAGTTATTAGCTCAGGTTTTATTCTTGAAGCCCTAAAAGTAGTTATATTACAATTATACTTCCTTTTTATTTTTTAAAAAACCTAATATTTTTATTTTCTATTTCTCAAAAGTAACTAAATATAGCTATGCAGTAATTAAGCAGTACATATGAAGGGGTCATATCATGGAAACGGCATAATTGGAAAATGTCTCATTGGTCACTGGAGAGCCATTTTTTTCTTTCTTTTATTTGTATGCCATTTTTCTCCTGAAGTAGGAACCAAGGTGGGTCCCAGAAAGACCCACTTAAAAACCAGAACAGTAATTTTTTAAAAAATCACTAATAAAATAATCTTATAAAACAATATAAAATTATTTAAAAGACATACAAAGGTCTAAAAATGTAGACTAAACATCCCAATTAAAAATGTCACTGTTTATATGTTAAAAGCCTACTTAAATAGAAAAAGGTATTTTCCTGATGGTGAAAGGAAGGCAGGAAGAGGGCTAGCCTGGCCTCCCATGGAAGGAGTCTCCAGAGGGTGGGAGCAGCAACTGAGAAGGCTCTGTCACATCTTTTCACTAAACAAGCCTATGATGGTAGTAGAAACAAGAAAAAAACCCTTCCCCTGTAGAGCTTAGAACTGGGGCAGGTTTGTATTGGAGGACACATTGGCGGGTTATAGACCGCCGAAAAGTGGCGGTCTGGCTCCACCGCCGCTTGCAGCGTCCGGGAGATGCAGCCTTTAAACGGCGCAACTCCCGGACGCTGCAGAGAAGGAGCGCGGAAATCGCGCTCCTTCTCGGGCCCCGGAAGAGGCACCGCAAGTGCCAAAGGGTGCACTCGTGGCGTCACTTCCGGTGCGCCACATGCGGATGCAGAGCGTCCGTTACGTCAATATGGCGGCGGCCATGTGGAACGGCCGCCACCATATTGTACGTATTGACTACGTATTAGGGTTAGGGGTGTGTGGAAGCACCGCCCCTTCCTAACCCTAATACGTATTCAATACGTATTTTTTGGCGGTTTGTAACCCGCCTCAGTGTTAAAATTATGACTGGAAGTTATTTCAATAGTGGCATTGCCCATCTTTCGGATAACAAATGATTTAAAGGCCTATTAAACAAATATTTGTCATTCTTAGACTGCATGCTTGCAATGTGGTCTTTTAAGCCTGATTTACAGCAGAGGGACACAGACAGATATCTGCTGATTAGGGCCATTGTACAACACCAACTGTGTCTCAGAACTTTATTCTTTTTATTTATCTTTCAGCAGATAATAGGCAGAATAAATGTCTCTTGGGTGGAGGTCTAACCCACAAAAAAAAAATAGGCCTTGGCCAGGGCTGCATCTAGAGATAATTTAAGGCTGTCCTATGTTAACATCCTACTAAAACTGAAACAAATGTGCCACGAACACACAGCAAAACTAGGAAATAGACAATAGTTTAAGCATATGGTTTCACCTGCAGATCATACATCAGAGCACAGTGGTGTAGTGGAGCTACCACTTCAGACATTTTCATTTTCATGGACCATGGCATTTTCTGCCACCCCTCCCCCAACAAACCTTTGAGTTTTGCTGCACACCCCACAGAATCTGGAAAAGACATGGAATGCCTGTCAATAACATATTGCAAGAAGCTGTCCCTGCTGTAATCCAAAATACTTTGGGATGGCTTAAGGAAGAAAATAGAAGAAAATCAGTTCATTTGAGATGTGGTGCTGGAGAAGAGCACTGAGGATTCCATGGACAGCCAAAAAGAAAAAAAATGGGTCCTAGAGCAAATCAAGCCAGAAATCTCCCTGGAAGCCAAGATGACAAAAATGAAGTTGACTGCTTTGGCCACATCATGAGAAGGCATGATTCATTGGGAAAAACAATAATGCTAGGAAAGGTGGAGGAAACTAGAAAGAAAGGAAGGCCACAACTAGATGGATGGACTCTATTAGGGAGGTTATGAGTATGTGTTTGCAGGAACTAGGCAGAGCAGTGGAGGACAGGGAGTCTTGGAGATGTCTCATCCACATGGTCGCCATCTTTGGTGGATAAGACCCACTAAGGGGCTGTACACACAGCGTCCCTATGGGACGCCGCAACACCACCCCTTTCCTAGCCAAATCGGGACAATAGCAACTGCTAGCTGTGGCCCAGATCCAGCCTTTCAAGGGCGCAAAAAGGAGCCTCAAAAAGTGGCTCCTTTTTGCACCCTGGAAAGGGTGTGATAGCCGCAGCACTGTGGCTATACAGTCCTCCTTCAGCACTGCATTGTCTGGACACAGTGCCAGAGGAGCGCTGTGATGCTGCATGTGGTGTGGAGTGGCGCACAGTGTTATGGTGACATGGGGGTGGAGTCTGGGTGTGCATCATGTGGACACGACACCCTGATTCCACCCTCAGGCCGGCCTTAATGGCCGGTCTGAAGAGCCCCTTTGTTTACAAAAGACCAAGATGAAACTTGGTGTTTTATATGTGTGTGTTCAACAAATAGAACTTAATAGTTTTTTGTGGGTTTTTGGGGCTATGTGGCCATGTTCTAGAAGAGTTTATTCCTAACGTTTCACTGGCACATCACTGAAAATGCCAGCCACAGATGCTGGCAAAACATCAGGAATAAACTCTTTTAGAACATGGTCACATAGCCTGAAAAACCCACAAAAAATATGAATGCCCGCTATGAAAGCCTTTGACTTAACACAGAAGTTAATAGTTCAATTAATAAGCAAAACACTTCAGCTTCTGCCTATGGAGCAATGGAGGTCTGTTCTCATGGTGATCAACAGGATGATTTCTTCAGTCCCCTGCTGCCAGCTTTCTTTGGAATGGCAATCGGACGCATAATCCCTGTTGCAATTCCTTGTTACAACTCAGGTCTCTAGTGGAACTGGGCTGGAAAAGTCATCCTAATCTCTAGCAATTTTTGTATTTTGGTTTATTATTCTGCAATGTATAACAACATTGAATGAGTGGAGGGGGTTGGTTTTATTTTAGATAAGTAAGATTTGCAGAGTAGGGAGAAGCAGGAAATTAAAAAATTAAAACAAATCAATAAATAATGGTAATAATCATCTGCAGTTTGGAATGAAGCACAGGTTGGGCAAGACTTTATCAGCAAGATGTATTGATTCCGGACAGATTATGGTCATATTTAACTACAGCCATGCTTCGCTGCCTTACTGGATGAGGTCCATCAGGCTGAATGACATATTTCTGGTTCCCCCTAAGCAAAGAACAAATATCATTTTGTTCAAATGACATTAGGCCATTGCACATAAATTCTTCCTCTTTCTCTTGTCAGGTTTGCTCAGGTCACCAATCTTTCCCTCCCTCCCCCCACATCCCGAGTCTTTGCGCTCAGCACGGCTGAGTTCAATTTAACTTATGAAAATCAACCTGTCTCTTCTGTTTCATTCATCATCATCAACAGAATTCATTCTGGAATCCAAACTTGTTTTCCCATTACTTTGTTATATATATTTTTTTTTGATGGAGGGGGAGGGAAAGATGATATATGGAGGAGAAAGCAGACAGTGGCAGGAATGTGGGACTCAGCTGTTGTTTACAAGTAAATGTCTGCCAATACAGAAGAACCCTAGGGATGGTGGCCGTCACACTGATAATTTGCATAAAAAGCTGTATGTGGTGGGTGCAATGGAGAGGGGGGTTGATCATTGTATTCAAAGTATAAGATTATTTTCTTAAGCAAAGTTGCACCCCCAAACAGCTGCATTTGACCATTTTCATATCTTGGGGACCACAGAGTTTGGAGATGGGATATCTTTTTGGAGCACAAAAATTCTAGGCAGCTAGAAGTATCTTGAAAGGTATTTGTGGCTGCACTTACACACTCTTGAGCCTTGCTTCCTATGAGTTTCTGGGAGCTACCAATAAGGCAAGGCCATTACAAGATAGATTTTGTTACCTAAGGTGAATGACAAAATGGTTTCCCCATCTCCATTCCATGTACAGAAAGTAACTGTTGAATTCCAGCACTAGAAATGGCATGGAAATTTCTACCACACACAAGGGTAGGAGGCCAATTTAAGAAGTGTGAAACATATTGATCTAAGGTCATGCCAGCATTTATGGGAAAACTTGGCTTACCATTGGAGCTTCCAGATCCATGGAGAGAATGAGCTGTCCATACAACTGGCTCCCACAAAGGGTCCATACTGGCAGCACTATCTGCACACTCCTCCCTTCCATCTTGGCCCCAGTCCCATCCAGAGGAGGTCAACCAAAATGGTGAAAGGTCTGGAAACCATGTCCTATGAGCAGAAGCTTAGGGAGCTGGGTATTTTAATCCTGGAGAACAGAAGATTAAGCAGTGACATGATAATTTCAAATATTTGAAGGGATGCCATACTGAGGATGAAACAAGCTTGTGTTCTGCTGTTTCGGAGACTAGGACATGCAGCAATGGATTCAAACTACAGGAAAAGAGATTCCACCTAAACATTAGGAAGAACCTCCTGACAGTATGGAGTTTATTGCATTGACAAAAACCCCAACTGCTTGTGGGGTGCTACCAGAAATTATTGCACATAATTCACCATTGATTCTGCTGGGCGATCGCAGCCCTACTGCATCCCAGGTCCCAGGCATGCTTTGGAGGCTGCTTTTCAAAGTCGGGAGCTTTCTGACTTTGAAAAGTGGCCTCCAAAGAACATCTGGGACTTGGGATACAGCCACCCAGCTGCAGAGGTGGCAAATTCATATTATTATTCCCAGTAGCATTCTGCAACCCGACTGTATCTCATTTGCAATGATGTATGTGTGTATGTGTGATTAATGTACATACTAAATGTCTGTTCATTGCAAAACAAGTTAGGGAAATATTATTCCTCTTGGATGCGAGGGTGGGATGGCACAGGACAAATTCTGCATAGTTTTTTGTTGTTGTTTGGTATGGCTTCTCAAAGAAAGTGGAAAGGTCCCACCTTCCATCACCCCATCTTTTACCCTTAAATAAAAACCTTTGAAAACTACACTGGACAAGAACAAACTGCACGTACAAAACACACCAGATCCTCTTGAACAGATGCATTTCATGTTCCCATGTGCATTCTGGCCTGCCTCTGGTAGGAAAAATGTGTCAGTGTTCTGAGATTGCATTATAGCTGCTTCAGACACCATACAAGGCTCTTTTTTCACAGTTCTAATGTAGGAAAGTAAAATGCACCATCCTTTTCAGTAAGATACATGAGACTTTCACCACCACACACAAAAAAACCTATGGAATAGTTCTTGCATCGTGTGGGGATGCATGCATTTTCCCTGTACAGAAAAGAACCTTTTCTGTGCAGAAAATTTCTTGTTGGTGCAAAAAATAATGTTTTCTGCCTCAACGCACATTTGTTTTTCATGAAGCATAAGTCCTGAACTATGAGCATTTTCATCCCCCCAGTATTCCCACTCCATTTTTTTTCCCATTTAACAATTGAATATTTTTGAATAGCCTCTTCATCTTCCATCCTTAACTATTGGAACTAAACTATTGAAAAAGGCAAGGTTGAAAAGGTCAGTGCAGAGCTATTTATAGCAGACCAAATGCTGCTGCTATGATGTCTCATCAGCTCTGTGTCCTTCTGAAATGTCCATGGCTGAGATGGCTGAAAGGAAGGAAACACTAAATAGAACTATTTTCATAAGAGAAAACACAGAAGCCACAAGGCTTTCTTCCATACAGGAACAGGGAAGCATATCTAGCCCTGCTTCCCTCTGTTCTGAGTTTCCTCACATGGAAACAATGGGTCTAAAGCAATGGGTTCCTGCTTATGTGGAGACTTTTCATAGAAGAAAGAACCCTAGAAATAAGCCCATTAGAGTTCTAAGACAATCTGGAGAGGCCTTTCTCTCTCAGGATGATTTGGTGGTAACAGAGGAGAGGATTTTCTTAGTGACTGCTCCCAAACTTTGAAACTCCCAACCTCAACAGGCCAGGATAGCCCCATCCTTGCATTCCTTTTGTTAGAAGGTCAAAACATGTTTATGTCATCAAGCTTTTAGAAACTGACTAGAGTGGGCTTTTAATGCTATTTGATGCTATATTTAAGGTTTGTATGATGTCTTTTAATGCTTTTTAATATGTTTAATGTCTAATGTTTTAACTTTATAAATTGTTTAATTGCTTTTTAAATCTTACATTTAGACTTTTATTAATTCTTTTGTATAGTTTTGAATATATATTGTTTTAAATATGTTGTTATCTGCTTTGAATCCTATTATTTGGAGAAAGGCAGGATATAAATAAATATTATTATTATTATTACAACAAAATCAGAGATGTTGCTTACATAGAATGGGCTCTGAGTGCTATTCAAAATCACTCCATGAAACTCTGTGGGTTTATCCATGGTTGTACTGCTGAATTAGGTTTTCTGCCTCTTTTTATTTATATAATTTTCTGAGAAGTTCGTCCTCTTCCAGAGAGATACATCAGGCAACATCAACATGGTCATCTTTATTTATTTATAAATAAAGGTTCATCATCATCATCATCATCATCATCATCATCATCATCATCATCATCATCATCATCTCCATGCTGGAAACAGCTACATCTATTCAATTTGGCCAACACAAATAGTTAAGGCTTTCTTGTGGTTTGGGTCCAATAAAAACTTGCTAAAAAGTAGCAATGTCTCCATAAGTTCAGGAACAACTTCAGATTTAACAAAAATGAAGCATGAGAGAAAACATAATTGACAGGTTTATCCATCCTTAAAAGAAGCCACTTGTGATGAACATGCATCCTTCATATCTGGGGTGAGAATTGCTGGATTGCAACTCTTAGCAGTCCTCAACAGCATAGCTGTTTCCACTCCTGTTTTATACCAGTTAGTTGCATTTACTGCAGGAATAGAACTGTAAGGCAATTCTTTCCAACTTGGCAAATTCATGATCCCACACTGGTTTGCACCAGCTGAAGGTGATCTTTTGGGTTGAAGTGTGTTATGTATCTGGGGCAGGGCAAAAGGGAGAGCAATACTATCCAAGGAAGAGTCAAGACAGGCACAATGCAAGGGAGGGAAAATGCTGCTTCTCTTTGATATGCAAGTCTTATGCATAACAATAAGTCCTCATGGGTGTCATGTGCCACTTTTGACAAGCTGAGGTTGTCCCTCCAGAGAAACTTGGGAGTGTGTGAGCATATGTTCTCTCAGGGTACTCTGCAAATGAGATTAGTCAGCAGGCCTGAAACCCTTTTATTAAATAAAAATAAAAGGAATATAATGCAACTTTTGCAAATGCTTCGTTAACATTTGCCTGTCTTGGGTGCAGCTTCAGATAATTGCTCAGTTTCACTTAGGTGCTAGCAGATAATCAGTTATAATTTAATGTGCAATTACTTTTGCTGTAACTTTGCTTCCATACAAATGAAGCCAGCCCTATTGTGTGCCTGCATTGGCTCCAGAATCACTTGTGTTCCTGTGTTTGCAGATAGGTTTGAAAGAATGCATTTTTGCCTTTGCCTCAGAATTTCATTTGAACATCCATGGCAGTGTCTTCATTTTGATTTTGTGTTTTGACCTGTTGTCTCAAGAAAAATGCTTTTAGAGGTTCAGATAGGTGAATTTCTCTAGAAAAGTTTCGTCCTCAGAGCCGAAAGAGATTGCTGCAGCAGGAGAAGAGTATCAGGCAGCAAGGTGATGGAGGTGGGTAGAATGAAGATGAATGTTGAGGGGTGGGGAATAATAAGAAGCTCTGAAGAGTACTGTGTCCCATTTGGGGCAACACAATTTAGATAGTATTTCATCAAGCTGGACATGTCCAAAAGAGGTTGAAAACCAAGAGACTGGACACAAAGACAGTTGAAGAAGTTGAGTATGCTTAGCCTGGAGAAAGGAAGTCTGAGAGGTAATTCAAGAACCATTTGTAAATATCTGAAGAACTGTCAAGAGGAAGATGGGATGAGCTGGCTTTCTGTCCTTACAAAAGACAGATTTCAGACCAATAGGTTGAAATGAAAAGAAAGGATATTCCATCTAAACATTAGGAAGAACTTCTTGGTGATAAGATCTGTTCAACAGCAGAACAGATTACCTCATAAAGTGAATGACTCTCCTTTGTTGGAAGTGTTTGAGTAGGGGTTGGTTGGGCACTTCTCAAGAATGCTTCAGCTGTAAATTCTTGCAAAGAATTTGTTGTTCTTTGTTGTTCTTTCCAGAGCTATGATTCTATTATTCTAAGTAAAACAAGGAACAATGAGAATACAACACTGGAAGCAAGGTCAGAAAAGGGTCAGACAGCTTCCCATATATTCACTTAATCTATCAGGCAATAAAAAGAATATGCCAAAGTTTAGAAAAGTTGATTTTTTGAAATACAGCTCCCACAATCTGTTGATATATACTAGGGCCATGACCCCTAACAACAACCCCTGAACATTGGGCATTAGAGAAAATGGAGAGTGGGCATGGTGCTCATCTTTATGATTAGGAATCCTGGAAATCTTGGATACAAGAGCCTCCTGGTACATTTCTTTCTCACTAATGCCTAATGTGTGGGCTACTGGGCACATGGAAGGCATGTGGCCAATAAAACAAGTACATGTCTATTTTCCATATCAGCACTGCTTACAGTGGTCTTAATTAATGAGATAATTGTACTTAATTAGAAAGTATAAAATATTGATCTGGGGAAGTTACTGTCAAGACATATATTTATCTTAATAAGCATTAGGCTGCAGTCCTAAGCATGCCTGTTAAGACATGGGAGACAATGGGAAACCCCTTGAACACTCACTACCCTGGTTTCTTCTGTTACCCAGGCTGCACCATATAAATTTTGGTATAAATGATAGCCCTTAATGACCCCAGATGAACTCTAGTTGCCTGTCTGCCATTACAAGCAAAGCGAGAGGACATATACACACCATCCCAAGGGGCACCCTCATTATCTTAATAGATAGTCTAGGGATTATCATATTGCCCAAAAATGAGCAAATGAGGCTTTTATCCCCTCCCTGGGTCTGTTGTCCGAGCAGCTTAAGTCCACTAAGACAATCAGACAGGGACATCCCAGGTGAAAAGCAAGTAATTAAACACCTTTGCCAGAGGCAGGATTTTGCCCTATAAAAACTCCAGACTTTTGCCAGTCAGCGTGCCATTTGGAAGGTCTCAATACTCCACGTCAGTCAGACCTCTGCTTTGGATGCCGGCAGCTCTGTTCAAACCACATTGCAGAACAGACTTGTCCCACTACTATGCATCCCATTTGATTCCCGGAGGGAGTCTACATTCTGGTACGTATCACCCTAGTGAAGCCTGAAATCCTATTCCACGCTAACCTCTGATTTCCTGAGCCTTGTATGAGTGTGTGTATGCTAGTGAATTGTGAGTGTTTTTCCCCTGCTTTAACAAACTGAACTTTACTTAGAAAGTCTGCTTCTGTTCCAGTTATTGGAATCTCCTGGTTTCTTGGTAAACATGATGGGAGAAGATTCTGCAGGGCCATCGTAGAAGGCCCCCTCTTGCAATATTAATAAAATTCCCCTAATCCGGCCCTTGGCTACACTTCCACCAAATGCTCCTCCTCACTGACCAGAACAGCCATGGCTGTTGCTTCCATGCAGCTTGTGGTGCCATAAAAGTGATCTGACTGGATCCCTGGGAGGAAGGAGAGTAACACCAATGCATTGATCATATTAGAGACACTGGAGAGGATCCCAATGTTAGGGACAACCAAGAAATCCATCTACAGTCACCCCTCCATATTGACAGGGGGTAGGGGCCAAGGACCTCCACAAAAGTGGAAAACCATAAATATGTTAGCCCCCCAACATGAATGATAAAGTCCTCTCCCACCAAGAGTACGGCATGTAACTCTCTTTGCAACCCTGAAATGCAGCCTCCTCCACATTACCAAAGTGCTTCAGCTTTCAATCTGATGTTAGTAGCCACAGTTGAAAAAGAGCCATATTTCCTTTTCCTCCTCTTCCTCCCCCTTCCTCTCAGACAGACAAAATCAACACTGTATCTTTTCCAGTTTGAGAAACTTTGCCTTCTCCTCACTTCCAAAGTCTTTCCACTCTGAATCTGTTGTTTGCAGCCAACACCACAAAGGGGAATTACAGTGTTGCTTGTATCTGGATGGAAAAGAGGGGAGGAGGAGGGAGGGAAGCTGGATGTTCCTGGGGATAGCTGCAAACATCAGATTCAAAGGGAAGAACTTTGGAAATGAGGAGGATGCAAAGTTTGGCAAAGCAGGGGAATATACAGTGTTGGTTTTGACTGGCTGGGAGGAAGGGTGAGGAGAAGCGGGGTAAAGAGGTTGGCCTTGTTAAGCAGCAGCTGCAAAGTCACAAATAGTCAAAACCGCAAATCTCAAACCCACAAATTTGGAGGGCCAACTGTACATCATCAGAAGAAACTGGCCCACCATCTCTGGAGCACCTTAAGGCTCATCAAAGGTGCTCTCTCATGACAGAGATGGTTTCCAGTGTTTCTTCCCATTCCCCAGCATCAGTCATCACTACTCCCGCAGTCATTTTGCCCCTGCAACTGTGTCACTGTGTATTAGGGATGGAAACAATATTCATTTTTTAATTTTTTTTTTCTGCTGAGAAACCTTTCAGATAAGAGAATGGCAGCTACAAGTTTGTCTCCACTTTGCAAAGTCCCTCATAGTCTTTATCTGCACAGAAATGTATGTGATTTCTTCTGTACAGAAAATTTATTTCCTACACAGGAAACAATTAGGGGAGTAAATCTTCAAACATTTGATTCATAAGTGTAGGAAAGAATGAATAATGGTAACTTTTTTTTCCTTCTTGCTATGAGAAAGTAGTTGAAAACTGTGCTGTTTTTAAAGAATATTTGCATTTTTAGGACTTAAGCTGTACGAAAATAAAAGAGAACAGGGGGGTTGCACAGAAAAATGGCATTTTCTGTACAGAAAACAGTATTTTCTGCACCAAAAAATATTTTCCATAGAGGAAATCCTATTTTCTTTGTAAAAACAAAACAAACACACACACACACACACACACACACAAAAACACCCCTCGTGTTTGTTTGTTTTTCATGTGGAACAAATCTTGAACCGTGAGGATTCAAAACTCAAGCAAATCAGTTTTAACCATCTTTTCCAAATATTTTTGAAAACTCTCTCCATCCCTATGAATAGTTTATTTTAACACATTCTCCATGCAGAAAAAAAATGGAAAGGAAAACTGCAGGTGTTCCACACAAAAGTGTTCTCCAAAGTACTTTCTGAACCATGAATTCATTTATACATAGACAATGAAGAATCTTCACAGTTTTACACAGTGGGAAGAATAATGAAGGAATTATGCATTCCTGCAAAAGTGAGGAATAGCAACCTATATATCCTTAGCTTCTGTGTTGCCATCACCATCTACATTAGTGTAGTCACACAGGCTAACAGAATCATGGCCAATGTGGTTTGCTTTGTTTCATCTCAGAAATCTTGAGGATCAAAGTATTTCAGATCTTTCCATGGTTTGCAGCACTCCTTGTTGCCTTGAAACTATTAACACAATAAATATGTTGGATACATTTGCCAGATAGAAAATAATTGTATCCCCCAGCTACCTGTCTAACATATCTCACTGTGACTGATAAAAATCATTCTTACAATCCATTTATCTCTGAGCATATGTTTGATTAAAGAATAACGGTGGGTTTCCAACTTTCTGCCTCCAGGGAAATCTCTCTGCATAGTCTTATCTGCAGAAGAACCCTTGCATTTCAGTCACAGAACTCCTGTCCTGCACATTGCAAAGGATTCTGTGACATGTTTTGTGGCACATGCTCAGTTCACACAGAGCCCTGGCTTTACCCATTGGGATTTACTCTTAGGGATAAGATAGAAATTAATTAGGTCTGCAATTTTAAGTAAAACAAACTAATTAGCACTTCCCAGACTAATAAGCAGAATGGGAAGAGGGAGAGGGTAGAAATATGTTGAGTTTGGAGTTTTATGTAGTCTTTTTTTTTAAAAAAAAAATATGTACATAATTGGACCAAAATGAACTTTTTGGTCACTGAATGAGAACACAAACTAACCACATCATCTGTTCCAAACTGGAACACAGTTATCTTTGGGAGGCACATTTCTCCAAATTTTGTACTCAGTTCTTTTCTCAAAATCTGCATGCAAAAAATATGTATATTAGGGACAGTCATATTCAAAAGTGTATATAGAATCATAGAGTTGGAAGCGTTGGAAAAGTCTCCAAGAGCCATCCAGCCCAACCCCCTGCCATGCAGAAATATGCAACTTATTCCTTTCCAAACTATATTCTTCACTATTTTTCCAGTCTGTACAATATACAGGCTGCCTGGTAGTCATATCTCTTCCTCCACCTACTTCTCTGTTCTGACCCTTCACGCTCCATTTTTTGGCAGAATTAAATAATAAATAAATAATAAAATAAATAATAATAAATAAATAAAATTTTTATTTATATGCCGCCCTTCCTCCGATCAGGGCGGCCACAACATAATTAAAATACAAACAGTTCCAATAAAAACATATTTAAAACAACCCAACAGTAAAGCCCCAAAGCCCAACCTCTTGGCCACGAAAGAGAGGAGGGAGGCCCACAGGATATTTACTCGGGGAATGCCTGTTGGAATAGGAAGGTTTTGAGGTCCTTCCTAAAT
>NC_056526.1:15610968-15655286 GCF_019175285.1 Sceloporus undulatus | reverse complement strand
ACCAAGATGACAAAAATGAAGTTGGATGCTTTGGCCCCACATCATCTCTAGAGCAAGGCTATGATTCATTGTGAAAAACAATAAACCACAATAATGCTACGGAAAGGCCGTGGACGGAAACTAGAAAGAAACGGATAGGCCACAACTCTAGGATTGGTATGGAGACTCTATTTAGGGAGCGTTACTGAGTATGTGTTTTGCAGGGAGGAAGGAACTAGAAGCAGCAGCAGTGGAGTGACAGGCTGAGTCTTGGAGATTGCTGTCTCACTCCACCCACATACGTCGCCCATCTTTGGTGCGATAACGAACCCACTAATGGGGCCTGTTTGACACAACAGCCCGCGGTCCCTACGGGACGCCGGCAACACAACCACCCTTTCACTACGCCCAAACCGGGACAATAGCAACTGCTTACGCTGTGGCCCAAGATACCAGCCTTTCACAAGGTGCGCAAAAAAGGAGCCTCAACAAAGTGGCCTCCTTTTTTTGCACCCTGGCAACAGGGCGTTGTGACTAGCGCCTCGCAGCATGTTGGTCATATACAGTCCCTCCTTCAGCACTTGCCATTGTCTGGACACCAGTTGCCACGAGGCAGCGCTGTGATGCTGCATGATGGTTTGTGTGTGAGTAGGCGCCACAGTGTTATGGTGACATGGGCATGGGTGGTGTGCGTCTGGGTGTGCGAATCATGTGGGACACGGAACACCTGATTCCACCCTCAGTGCCGGCCCTTTTTACAAAAATGGCCGGTCTGAAGAGCCCCTTTGTTTACAAAGACCAAGATTGAAATTGGTGTGTTTTTGTTTTATATGTGTGTGTTCAACAATATGAACTTAATAGTTTTTTGTGGGTTTTTTTGTGGGGCTATGTGGCCATGTTCTAGAAGAGTTCTATTCCTAACGTTTCACCTTGGCACCATCACTGAAAATGCCAGCCACAGATGCTGGCAAAACATCCAGGAATAAACTCTTTTAGAAACATGGTCACATAGCCTGAAAAAACCACAACAAAAAATATGCCAATGCCCGCCTATGAAACGCCTTTGACTTAACACAGAAGCGTTCCCAATACGTTCAACTTTAATAAGCACAAAACACTTTCCAGGCTTCTGCCTATTGACGCAAATGGACGGTCTTGTTCTCATGGTGATATCACACAGGCATGATTTCTTCACGTCCTCTGCTTGCCAGCCTTCTTTGGACTGGCAATCGGACGCCTAATCTCCGTTGCAATTCCTTGTTACAAACTCCATGATCTCTACGTCGGAACGTGGCTGGAAACAAAAGTCACTCCTAATCTCTCAGCACATTTTTGTTATTTTGGTTTATTACTTCTGCAATGTACATAACAGCATTGAATGAGGTGAGGGGGTTTGGTTTCTATTTACGATAAAGTAAGATGCCTTGCAGAAGGTAGGGAGAAAGCAGGGAAATTAAAACAAATTAAAACCAAATCAATAACATAATGGTAATAATCATCTGAACGTTTGGAATGACAGAAGCAACCGGTTGGGCAAGTGACTTTATTCCAGCAAGAGATCTCGATGCTCGGACACGATTATGGTCTTCAATTTAATCTACAGCCATGCTTCGCTGCCTTACGTGATGAGGTTCCATCAGGCTGCAATGGACATATTCTTGGTTCCCCCTAAGCAAACGATACCAATCATATCATTTTGTTCAAATGACATTAGGCCATTGCACATAAAATTCTTCCTCTTTCTCTTGTCAGGTTTGCTCAGTGTCACCAATCTTTCCCTCCCTCACCCACCCACATCCCGACGTCTTTGCGCTTCAGCACGGGCTTGCAGTTCAATTATTTAACTTATGCAAAATCAAACCTGGTCTTTTTTTCTTCTGTTTCATTCATCATCATCAAACCAGAATTTTCATTTCTGGAATCCCAAACTCGTGTTTCCCATTACTTTGTATATATATATATTTTTGCATTGGAGGGGGAGGGAAAGACTGATTCAATGGCAGGAGAAAGCGCAGGACCCCCGTGGCAGGACATGTTGAGGACTCCAGCTGTTTGTTTACAAGTAAATGTTCTGCCAATACAGAAGAACCCTTAGGGATGGTGGCCGTCCACTGATAATTTGCCTAAAAAAGCGTGACTACACCGTATGTGGTGGGTTGCACATGGAGACTGAGGTGGGCTCTGATCATTTGTATTTCAAACGTATAAGATTACTTTTCTTACAAGCAAAAGTTGCATCCCCAAACAAGCTGCATTTGACCATTTTCCATATCTTGGGCGAGGGACCACAGAGTTTGGATGATGGGATTATCTTTTTGGGAGCACAAAAATTCTAGGCCATGCTAGAACGTAACTTTGAAAGGTATTTTGTGGCTGACACTTACCACACTCTCTGACGCCTTTGCTTCCTATGCGTTTTCTGGAGAGCTCACCAATTAAGGCAACGGCCCATTACACGATAGCATTTTGTTTACCTAAGGTTTGATATGTACCCAAAAATGGTTTCCCCATCTCCATTCCATGTACAGAAAGTAACTGTTTTGAATTCTCAGCACCTAGAAATGGCTATGGAATAATTTCTACCACACACACACGGGTAGGCGGAGCCCAATTTAAGAAGTGTGCAAAACATATTGATCTAAGGTCATGCCAGGCATTATGGAAAAACTTGGCTTACCATTGGAGCTTCCACGATTCCATGGATGAGAGTATGCAGACTGTCCATACAAACTGGCTCCCACCAAAGAAGGGTCCATACTGGCAGCACCTATCTGCACACTCCTCCCCCTTCCCATCTTGGCCCCCCAGGTCCCACCAGAGGAGGTCAACCAAAATGGTGAATTGAAAGGTCTGGAGGGAAACCAGTGTCCTATGCGCACGAAGAGGCTTATGGGAGCTGGTACGCTGGTATTTTACATCCTGGAAGAACCAGAAGATTTTACAGCAACTGTGACATTGATAATTTCAAATATTTGAAGGGATGCCATTACTGCAGGATGTGAAACACAGCTTGTGTTCTTTGCTGATTTCAGGACGACTAGGACATGCAGAGCAATGGATTCAAAACAACTACAGGAAACGAGCGATTCCACCCATACACATTAGG
Organism: Sceloporus undulatus; assembly: GCF_019175285.1. Taxonomy (NCBI): domain Eukaryota; kingdom Metazoa; phylum Chordata; class Lepidosauria; order Squamata; family Phrynosomatidae; genus Sceloporus; species Sceloporus undulatus. The sequence continues at coordinate 15,652,201 of NC_056526.1, read as the reverse complement.
AAGACACCTCCTGACAGTATGGAGTTTATTGCAATTGAAAACCAAAACCCCAAAACTGGCTTGTGTGGGTGCTCACCAGAGAATTATTGCACATTAAAATTCACCACTGATTCTGCTGGGCTGATCGCAAGCCCTACTGCATCCCAGGTCCCAGGCATGCTTTGGACGGGCTTGCTTGTTCCCAAACGTTCGGGAGCTTTACTGATCTTGAGAAACGTGGCCTCTCAAAGACACATCTGCGGACTTGGGATACTAAGCCACCCAGCCTGCAGAGGGTGGCCAATATTCATTATTATTATTATCCCTAGTTCGCATTCTTGCAACCCCCGACTGTACTCTCATCTTGCACATGATGTATGTGTGTAATGTGTGAATTAATGTTTTTAACATACTAACATGTCATGTTCATATGCAAAACAAGTCTTAGTGGAACTATTTATTCCTCTTGGATGCGGAGTGGTGGGATGGTACAGGACAAATTCATGCCTATAGTTTTTTGTTTGTTGTGTGGTCTATGGCATTCTACAAGGAAAGTGGAAAGGTCCCCACCTTCCATCACCCCCCTCTTTTTACCCTTAAATAAAACACCCTTTGAAAACTACACTGCTCACACGAACCAAAAACTGCACGTACAAACACACACCAGATTCCTCTTGAACAGATGCATTTCCCTGTGCTACCATGTGCATTTCTGGCCTGCCTTCTGGTAGGAAACACACCAAAAAAAAACCATATGGAATCGTTTCTGGTGGCATTCGTGTGGGGATTGCCATGGCATTTTCCCTCGTAACAGATGCATTTTCTGTGCAAGAGAAAAGAACATTTCTTGTTGGTTGCAAAACAACTAATGTTTTCTGCACTACAACGCACATTTCGTTTGTTCATGAAGCATAAGTCCTGAAAACTAATGAGCATTTTTCATCCCCCAGTATTTCCCACTCCATTTTTTTTCCCTATTAACACAATTGAATATTTTTGAATAAGTCCTTTCTTCATTCTTCATCCTTAACTACTTGGGAACTAAACACCTATTGAAAAAGGCAATAGGTTGAAAAGGTCTCAGTCTAATGTTTTTACACTTTCATAAATTGTTTAATGCTTTTTACAATCTTACATTTAGGCACTTTCTATCAATTCTTTTGTATAGTTTTGATATATATTGTTTTTTAAAATAGTTTGTTATCTGCTTTGAATCTCATTATTTGGAGAAAGGCAGGATACTAAATAAATATTATTATTATTATTACAACAACAATCAGCGATGTATGTTGCTTACACTGGAATGGGCCTCTGAGTGGCTATTCAACAATCATCTCATGAAACCTCTGTGGGTTTTATCCATGGTTTGTATCTGCTCCTGAATTAGGTTTTCTGCCTCTATTTTTATTTATATAATTTTCTGAGAAGTTCGTTCCTCTTTCCACCTGAGAGATTTACCATCCAGGGCATTTTTAACAATCAACATGGTCATCTTTATTTATTTATAAATAAAGGTTCATACATCATCATTCATCATCCAATTCATCATTCACTCCTCAATTCATCTCCCATGCTGGGAAAAACAGCTACCATCTATTCAATTTGGCCCAACACAACATAGTTACGATGCTTTCTTGTGGTTTGTGGTCCAATCAACAAACCTGTGCTAAAAAGTAGCCAATGTCTCCCATAAGTTCAGGAAACAAACTTCAAGATTTTAACAAAATGAGAGCATTGAGAGGAACAATCATAATTGAACAGGTTTATCCATCCTTAAAAGAATGCCACTTGTGATGAACAACCTGTCATCTTCATACTCTGGGGTCGCAGAACTTGCTGGATTTGCAACTCTTAGCCGTCCTCAACAGCATAGCTGTTTCCACTCCTGCTTATACCAGTTAATTGCATTTACTTGCCGGACCAGAACTTAAGGCAATTCTTTCCAACTTGGCAAATTCATGATCCACACTTGTTTGCACAGCTGAAGGTGATCTTTGGGTTGAAGTGTGATGATCTAGGCAGGGCAAAAGGGAGAGCAATTATCCAAGGAAGGAGTCAAGACAGGCCACCAATGCAAGGGGGGAAATGCTGCTTTCTCTTTGATATGCAAGTCTTATGCATAAACACATAAGTCCTCATGGGTGTCATGTGCCACTTTTGGACAAGCTAAGGTGTCCCTCCAGAGAAACTGTGGAATGTGGGTGAGCATAGTCTCTCAGGTACTCTGCAAATGAGATTAGTCAGCAGGCCTGAAACCCTTTTAAATAAATAAAAGGAATATAATGCAACTTTTGCAAAGTTCGTTAACATTTGCCTGTCTTGGGTGCAGCTTCAGTAAATGCTCAGTTCACTTAGGTGCTAGAGATAATTCAGTTTATTTAATGTTGCACATTACTTTTGCTCTGTACTCTTGCTTCCATACAAATGAAGGCCATCCCTATTGTGTGCCTGCATTGGCTCCAGAATCACTGTGTTCCTGTATTTTGCAGATAGATTGAAAGAATGCATTTTGCCTTTGCTCGAATTCATTTGAACATTTCCGGCAGTGTCTTCTTTTTATTTTGTGTTTTGACCGTTGTCTCACGAAAAAATGCTTTTAGAGTTCGAGATAGGTGGAATTTCTCTAGAAAAGTTTCGTCCTCAGGCCGAAAGAATGCTGCAGCAGGATGAAAAGTATCAGGCCAGCACAGGTGATGGAGGTGGTAGATGAAGATGAATGTTGAGGGGTGGGGAATAATATAAGAAGCTCTGAAGGTACTGTGTCCCCTTTGGGGGCAACACAATTTAGATAGTATTTCATCAAGCTGGACATGTCCAAAAGAGGTTGAAAACCAGAAGACTGGACACCAAGACAGTTGAAGAGTTGAGTATGCTTAGCCTGGAGAAAGGAGTTCTAGAGGTAATTCAAGAACCATTTGTAAATATCTGAAGAACTGTCAAGAGGAAGACTGGATGAGCTTGCTTTCTGTCCTTACAAGACAATTCAGACCAATAGGTTGAAATGAAAGAGGATATTCCATCTAAACATTAGGAAGGAACTTCTTGGTGATAGATCTGTTCAACAGCAGAAACAGATTACCTCATAAAGTGAATGCTCTCCTTTGTTGAATGTTTGAGTGGGGTTGGTGTGGCACTTCTCAAGAATGCTTCAGCTGTATCTGCAAAGAATTTGTTGTTTCTTTGTGTTCTTTCCAGAAGCTATGATCTCTTTATCTATGTAAACAAGAACAATGTAATACAACACTGGAAGCAAGGTCAGAAAAGGGTCCGACAGATTCCCCTCTTTCACTTAATCTATCAGGCAATAAAAGAATATGCCAAAGTTTAGAAAAGTTGATTTTCTGAAATACAGCTCCCACAATCTGTTGATTATACTAGGGTCTGACCCCTAACAACAACCCTGAACATTGGGCTTAGAGAAAATGGAGGAGGGGCATGGTGCATCTTTATGATTCGGAATCCTGGAAATCTTGGATACAAGAGCCTCTGGTACATTTCTTTCTACTAATGCCTAAGTGTGGGCTACTGGGCACATGGAAGCATGTGGCCAACAAAACAAGTACTGTCTATTTTCCATATCCGCATGCTTACCGTGGTCTTAATTAATGAGATATTGTACTTAAAAATTAGAAAGTAGTATAAAATTTGATCTGGGGAGTACGTGCAAGACATATATTTATACTTAATGCATTAGGCTGCAGTTCCTAAGCATGCCTGATTAAGACATGGGAGACAATGGGAAACCCCTTGAACACTCATTACCCTTGTGTTTCTTCTGTACCCGGGCTCCACCATATATAATTTTGGTATAAATGATAACCCTTAATGACCCCAGATGAACTCTAGTGCCTGTCCGCCCATTACAAGCAAAGCAAGAGGACTATAACACCATCCAAGGGGCACCTCTATCATATAGTAGTCTAGGGATATCATATTGCCAAGAAGAGCAAATGTTTGCCTTCCCTGAGGTTTTACCCCCTCCCGGCGTCGTTGTCTGCGAGCTTAAGTCCACTAGACAATCAGACAGGACATCCCGGTGATGAAAAGCAAGAATTAAACACCTTGCCAGGGCCAGGATTTTGCCCTATAAAAAACTCCGACTTTGCCAGTCGCGTGCCATTTGGAGGTCTCTATACTCCAGCTCAGTCAGACCTCTGCTTTGGATGCCGGCAGCTCTGTTCAAACCACATTGCAGAACCGACTTGTCCCACTACTATGCATCCATTCGATTCCCGGAGGGAGTCTACATTCTGGTACGTATCACCCTAGTGAAGCCTGAAATCCTATTCCACGCTAACCTCTGATTTCCTGAGCCTTGTATGAGTGTGTGTATGCTAGTGAATTGTGAGTGTTTTTCCCCTTTGAACAAACTGAACTTTACTTAGAAAGCTGCTTCTGTTCAGTTATTGGAATCTCCTGGTTTCTTGGAAACATGAGGAGAAGATTTGCAGGGCCGTCGTAGAAGCCCCCTCTTGCAATATTGAGCTATAACAATAATAAAATTCCCCTAATCCGGCCCTTGGCTACACTTCCAACCAAATGCTCCTCCTCACTGACCAGAACAGCATGGCTGTTGCTTTCCATGCCGCTTGTGGGCCATAGTGATCTGACTGGATCCCTGGGAGGAAGGAGAGTAACACCAATGCATTGATCATTATAGGACACTGGAGGGATCCAATGGCAGGGACAACCAGAAATCCATCTACAGTCACCCTCCATATTCACAGGGGGTTCGGGGCCAAGGACCTTCACAAAGAGGAAAAACCATAACATATGTTAGCCCCCCAACATGAATGATAAAGTCCTCTCCCACCCCAGAGTAACGGCATGTAAACTATTTTGAACCCTGAAATGAAGCCTCCTCCAACATACCAAAGTGTTCAGCTTTCAATTGATTTTAGTAGCCACCGTTGAAAAAGAGCATATTTCCTTTCCTCCTCTTTCCTCCCCTTTCCTCAGACAGACAAAAATCAACACTGTGATTTTCCAGTTTGAGAAACAACTTTGCCTTCTCCTCACTTCCCAGTCTTTCCACTCTGAATACTGTTGTTTGAGCCAAACCACAAAGGGGAAGTACAGTGTTGCTTGTATCTGGTGGAAAGAGATGAGGAGGAGGAGGGAAGCTGGATGTTCCTGGGAGTACTGCAAAGAGAACTTTGGAAGAGGGGATGCAAAGTTTGCAAAGCAGGGAATTACCGGTTTGTTTTGACTGGCTGGGAGGGAAGGGTGAGGAGAAGCGGGGTAAAGAGGTGGCCTTGTTAAGCAGCAACTGCAAAGTCACAATAGTCAAAACCGCCAAATCTCAAACCCACAAATTTGGAGGCCAACTTTACATCATCAGAGAAACTGGCCCACCATCTCTGGAGCACCTTAAGGCTCATCAAGTGCTCTCTCATGACTCGAGATGGTTTCCAGTGTTTCTTCCCATTCCCCAGCATCAGTCATCCATTACTCCCGCGCGTCATTTTGCCCCTGCAACTGTGTCACTGTGTATTAGGGATGAAAAACTTCATTTTTTAATTTTTTTTTCTGCTGAGAAAACCTTTCAGATAAGAGAATGGCCGCTACAAGTTTGTCTCCACTTGCAAAGTCCCTCATAGTCTTATTTCTACACAGAAAGGTATGTGATTTCTTCGTACAGAAACTTTATCCTACACCGGAAACAATTAGGGGAGTACTAAATCTTCAACATTTTGATTCCTAAGTGTGGAAAGAATGAAATAATGGTAACTTTTTTTTCCTTCTTGCTATGAGAAAGTAAGTTGAAAACACTGTGCTGTTTTTAAGAAAGAATATTTGCATTTTTAGGACTTGTCGTATGGAAAATAAAAGAGAGCAGGGGGTTGGCACAGAAAACATTGGCATTTTCTGCCCCAAAAAAATATTTTCCATAGAGGAAATCCTATTTTCTTTGTAAAAACAAAACAAACACACCACACACACACACACACCACCACACACACACACAAACACCCCTCGTGTTTGTTTGTTTTTCATGTGGAACAAATCTGTGAACCGTGCGGATTCAAAACTCAAGCAAATTCAGTTTTATTTAACCATCTTTTCCAAATATTTTTGAAAAACTCTCTCCCATCCCTATGAATAGTGTTATTTAACACCTTCTCCTGCAGCAAAAAAAATGGAAAGGAAAACTGCAGGTGTGTTCCACACAAAAGTGTTCTCCAAAGTACTTTCTGAACCATGAAATTCATTTAATACCTAGACAATGAAGAATCTTCACAGTTTTACACAGTGGGAAGATAATGAAGGAATTATGCATTCCTGCAAAAGTTGTGAGGAATAGCAATCCTATATATCCTTTACCTTCGTGTTGCCATCACCATCTACCATTAGTGTAGTCACACAGGCTAACAGAATCATGGCCAATGTGGTTTGCTTTGTTTCATCTCAGAAATCTTGAGATCAAGTATTTCAGATCTTTCCATGGTTTGCAGCACTCCTTGTTGCCTTGAACTATTAACACATAAATATGTTGGATACATTTGCCAGATAGAAAATAATTGTATCCCCCCGCTACTGTTTAACATAACTCACTGTGACTGATAAAACATCATTCTTACAATCCATTTATCTCTGAGCATATGTTTGATTTAAAGGTAAACGGTGGGTTCCAACTTTCTGCCTCCGGGAAATTCTTCTGCATAGTCTTATCTGCAGAAGAACCCTTGCATTTCAGTCACAGAAACTCCTGTCTGCACATTGCAAAGGATTCTTGTGACATGTTTTGTGGCACATGCTCAGTTCACACAGAGCCCCGGCTGTACCCATTGGGATTTACTCTTGGGATTAAGAGAAATTATATTAGGTCTGCCATTTTAAGTAAAAACAAACTACATTAGCACTTCCCGACTAATAAGCAGAATGGGAGAGGGAGAGGGGTAGAAATATGTTGAGTTTGGAGTTTTGATGTAGTCTTTTTTTTTAACAAAAAAATATGTACATAATTGGACCAAAATGAACTTTTTGGTCACTGAATGAGAACACAAACTAAACCACATCATCTGTTCCAAACTGGAACCCCAGTTATCTTTGGGAGGCACAATTTTTTCTCACATTTGTACTCAGTTCTTTCTCAAAATCTGCATGCAAACAAATATGTATATTTAGGGACAGTCCATATGTCAAAGTGTATATAGACTCAATAGAGTTGGAAGCGTTGGAAAAGTCTCCAAGAGCCATCCAGCCCAACCCCCTGCCATGGCAGAAATATGCAACTTATTCCTTTCCAAACTATATTCTTCACTAATTTTCCAGTCTGTACAAATAACAGGCTGCCTGGTAGTGCCATAACTCTTCCTTCACCTACTTCTCTGTTCTGACCCTCCACGCTCCATTTTTTGGCAGAATTGACTTAGCTAAAACTGTGTGTGAGCGTTAATGATGGTTTCCATCTGTTCCTTTGCCCTTCTTCTATTTTTTTCCCCTTACTGTTTTATTCTTAACCAAGATGTGTATCTGTATTGATGTGTGCATTGTGTGTGTGTGTTCACACTTAATAAGTGAAAGCAAAAGAATTACATTATTGGAATTCCAGCCAAAAGCAATTCCCTGCCAAGTGGTATGGGTAACTGCTGTGGATACTGTTCCTTTAGCCTGGGGTGCAATGCAACATTTTGAGACCCATGGTCTCACCTTGCAGGATATAGAGGTGTGTAGCCCAGCAGGAAGAAGATGCTAAGACTGGACTGGGCTGGTTTTCTGCTAGCTTACATATTGATTAGACAAAAATGTTGGTCTCTGGACCTCAGGCCTTTGAGACCTTTTATTTTGAACAGTTATCTGTATAATTCACCTTTCAGTCAAATGTTTCTCAAGGTGACTCATGAGCAATACAATGAAATAATATAACTCTCCCCAACCTAATACTGGTGCTGCGTACATGCATGCTCATGACTATACACAGCTTAAGAAACCATGAACCTGGAGAAGAGATATGGAACCACAGTAGGGATGGAAAGTTGTTCTTTTTTAAAAGGTTGAAAAATATGTTTCTTGAGTGTTGGGAAACTCTAATGAGGAGATTCTTGGAATGGTGAAATCTTTGCAGTTTGGGGCTTATTTTACACAAAATACACATATTTTTGGAGAGAAAACAGCATTTTCTGTGTAGGAATCTATGTGTGTGAGGGGGTGTGTGCGAATTTTGCATGGAACAAGTCCCAAATTGTGAATAGTCATGAATTTTGTGCAGCAGGGGGGAAAATTCCTATAATTACTCATTGATTCCATTGAGTGGTCCAGCAGAAATAATAGGGACACACTCTCCCTGTCTAATTCCTGGTGTAGGCCATCCTATAATCAAGTTTTATGCCTGCTTGAATTTGTTCTAGATTATCTATCTCACTCAGGAGTCTCCTGGACCTGCGAGGCAACAATGAACTCTAGAACTTCCATCAAGAAAGGAATTCTGATGTTTGGCTCAAAATTCTTCCATATATTGGGTTTCAGAAATGTTTTCTTTTCCAGTAATGACCTCCAGGTTCAAAGCTGAGTCTAGGAGTACCCCCAAATTATGAATTTGTGTCTTCAATAGGAGCGTAACTCTATCTAACACAGGATGTATTCCTATTTCCTTATCTGCCTTCCAATTGACCAGGAGCACATCTGTCTTGTCTGGATTAAATTTCAATTTATTTGCCATCGTCCAGTCCATTATGATGATAGACACTGATTTAGGGCCAGGATAGCTTCCTTGGACTGTGGTGGAAAGCAGTAGAAGAGTTGGGTGTCATCCACATATTGATGGCAACGTATCCTCAAACTCTGGACAACCTCTCCTAACAGTTTCATGTTAAATACCAAGGGGGGGCAAAAAACAAAACCCCAAGGGACCCCATAGGCCAATGGCCAAGGGGGTTGAACAGCAGACCCCAGCACCACCTTCTGGGTGCACCCTTCCAGGAACGGATGGAACTACTGTAAAACAATGCTACCAAGTCCCATTGTGACAATATGGCCAGTTGGATACCATGGTTGATGGTATTGAAAGCTGCTGAGAGCTCCAGCAAAACCAACAGGGGTACACTCCTTCTGTTCAGCTCCCTGCATAGGTCGCCAACAAAGTGACCAAAATTGTCCCTGTCCCATAGCCAGGCCTGAGATCAGATTGAAAGGGATCTAGATAATCTGTCTCATTTAGAAACCCCTGGAGCCATAAGTAGGAACCAACTCAAGGGCAGCTAACAATAACAAATGTTGGAGCGTATTGAAGAGGGCCTCTTTCTTCTCTGAGTGATGATCTTCCTTCTCGCTCATTGTGCTAACTTTATAAGACTGTTAATTATGATTGCCTATACACCTCAAAATAAACCATTAGGTAATAATATGATTGACCAACTGAAACCTTTGGAAGTCACAGCATAATTCTTGGGGGTGGTGGATGGTGGGAAGGACTCCCCACACATAAATAAACAACTAACCTTTTCTCCTCAGCCACATTTTCAAGACATTGAGAGGAAAATATGCACACACAAAAGAAGGGATGTTGGGTGGAGGGGGAGAGATGGGTGAGTTGAAGAAGATAAATGAGAAATTGTATGAAGTTCCACACCAGTTGTATAGAATATAATATTGTGGAAAGTGTAGCATATAAAACTTGAACCAAGAGTGTTTCATACTGTTTCCTTTCTTATCTTTTCCAACCTCAAACATGCTCAACTATCCACTTCTGTCTGCTCCAGGTATAGCTGTGTAGTTAATTAAAAAGAAGGAGGAAATGCCTTGTTTCATTGCTTTAGGGGAAGGAAATAAACCATTCTTACTTCTGCAGGAAAATTATACCAGATGTCTATGGCAATAAAGAGACAATTATACTCAGGATAACATGAGGGTTTTCAGTGGGAAATCCTGACAAACCTGGATGTTTACTTAACAGAGGTAAATACACTAAATAAATAACAAGCTGGATTTAGATTGTGCATCGCCACATGTGGAATTACACAGTTTCCCAACTCATAATTCATAGCTTTCCAGCATGGAACAATTGGCAGTTGAAGTTTCTTGTTTAGCCTTCACAAAACAAAGGGGGAAAGGATGCCTAAAGGGCACCATGTTGAAATAAGATACAAGATACCATTGAACTAGCTTCCTAAAACCTATCAAATATGCCTTTAAGATGTCCAGAAAAGGAAGCAAGTAGAGAGTGAATGATCTGGTACACTGTTGCACTAATGTGAGGACTGGAACTCAGCTATACAGCAAATTTTACATATCTCCAAATGCTAATGTATAGAAAACATAGAATGGAAAATACAGAAAGTATGGAATGCTTTATTTATTTATTTATTTATTTATTTAATATGTTGCATTTCTCCTAAATTGGATCCCATGTGGCTCACACATATAGAAAATGTCTGGATTCAGTATTTCAGTTACAGATTTATAGATCCAAAGTTATGGATCTATAACTGCTCTCTATTCACTAATACTATGCCATCACAATTATGGTCCTATTGCCACCATTGTAAATGTCCTCCCAAACCTACTTTGCCAGGCAGTGGGTGCACTGAAAGATGGAAATCTGTTCAGGTGGTGATTCAGAGGTGTAGGACAATGATGTTTTCATTCCTACACACACACACACACACCCACACACACCCCAGTGAGTGAGTCTATGACAATCAGAAGAAGGGCTCTGCTCCATTTTTTTGTCATAGGTCATAGCCTTGCTCATTGATGAGAGAAGTTGGAGACATCATTGTCCTCAGTCCCAGTCAGCAGCTGAACAGACCTCCATATTTCTGTGTTTCAGCTACTGTCTGGTAAAGTAGGTTTCGACAGGAGCAGGGGCAGGAGATGTTACTTAGCCACTTATTCATAACTAAGTAAGTGATGTAGACTATGGGACTATATTTTTTTATAAATTTGATATTTGATAGAATATCATTCTTTGATTTATAGAAGTTGAAAATTGCTCCATATTTTAGATTGTACAACAGATTGAAACAGACAAATGCAAAAGAAAAATAAAGCAGAAACAATTACAGTTCATCCTCCATATCCACAGATTGTGCATCTATGGATTCCAGCATCCACGGACTGAAAATATCCCCCCTTAAAAAAATCCAAAAAGCATACCTTTTATTGCAATTTTATATAAAGGGCGCCATTATATATAATGGAACTTCAGCATCCACAGATTTTAGAATCCATGGGGGACAAGGACCCATTATATCGTAATAAAAGTGTGCCTGTCAAAAACCATTGCTGAAGAACGAAAAGACTTAAATAAGGCTTAACAAAGGCCTGGTACAGACAGGCCAAAATAAAGCTGCTTCAAGTCACTTTGGAGGTATGCGTTTAAATGATATGTGTCCTAAGATCCAAAGCACACCCAAAGCCACACTCTAGTCCTAAAGACTGGAGTGCAGCTTTGTGCAGCTTCAGACTCTTAGACACTGCATAATTAAACACCATACCTCCAAGTGACCTGAAGCAGCTTTTTTGGCCTGTCTGTTATAGAGCCAAATTAGGGAAGTGCATCACATGCTCAATCTGATGAATTTAATTAAGTGCTTAAATACCATTTTAGGAAAATAAAAGGAAATAGACATATTTAAATAAAGCATCCCAGCAATGAGAAAGGTAAAAGTTTGTGGTAATAATCACCATTCCTAAGCCCAGTTCAACCCATACTGACCAGTGTGGAAGATATGCATACGTATGTTGTGTGTGTTGTGAGTGTGGGGGCACATGCTAGGAGGAGAGATATTACCTCATCTCATTGCTTCACTGCCATTGATAAACAGCAATAACAACAGCGTTGGCTATATCATATTAACAGTTACTTGTATGGTTTTTTAAGTGGCAATAAAGTTCTTGTAGGGTGGAAAACCAATGGATACACTAAAAAAATGTAATCCCTCTTTTTTCATTAGCATTTCCTGTATAGGAAGAGCTTTGGTGTGAAATAAAGCACAGCATCAAGCTCATGTCATGATCATTATCATTGCTGCCATTGTTGTTACCATCATCATTATTATCATTTTCCACTAATAGTAAACCCTGCCTTTCCCCCAAGTTTGGGACTCAAGGAGGTTGACAAATTCGGGATGATATAAAAGCAGCCAAGGAGGACTGGCTGAGTGAGCAAAGTGTGAGTGAATGCCTCACTGCATCAGTACGGGTTCCATCCTGCCCAAAAGGAGCTGTGTGACGCCTCTACAAACAAAACAAAACACGTCTCCCTGAGCTCAACTACACTGGATAACTACTCCAGTTATACAAAGTTACACCAATCTCCCATATTCCATTTTGGGGCAAGGTTCTGGAGCAAGTGGTTATCCTACTCCAGGGGTTCCTTGAGGAAATAGATTATCTAGATCCCATTCAATCTGGCTTCAGGCCTGGCCATAGGACAAGAAGCTTGATCACCAGGGCAATGCTTTACACAGGTAACTGGACAGGAGAATGCGTCCCTATTGTCCTGCTCGTCCTTTCAAGGCTTTGCTACCATCGACTTCTGAGCTGCCTCTCTGAGATGGACTTGGGGCACTGCTTGCAATGGTTCCAGTTCTTCTGGAGGGCAAACTTGGAGGGGCAAACTAGAAAGTGTGCTGGGGAATTCCTGCTTGAACCCATGCCTGTGGGTTATCTCAGAGCTCAGTTTTGTCCCCCATGCTATTAATTATACTAGGAGAGGTTGTTGGAGTTTTGAAGCTGGGTCACCACATATGCTGATAAACACCTATAATAGTTTCCATTTGTCCTAGCACCTCAGCAAGGAAAGGAGGGCTAGCCAACTGTTGCCTTCTCCTACCCATACACTCCCCAGCCCCTTCTTTCCTCCTCTCCTAGTGGAAGGCAGAGATACAAGTAAACCCAAGTAAAACCATGTCCCTTTCCCCCTCCGGAGAGAAAGGCACTTGAGTGTGCTGAGAAAGCTAAAACATTTGAAGGCCTTCCAGGGAGTACAACATTTTAAATCCTAAATAGGAAGGATTACATTAGGTTTTCTGGAGTACCATGGCCATTTTAACATTTCCACTTCAGAAAGCCATTATTTTTAGGTGGAGCCTTCTCCTGGCTGTTGCTGAAATTCCACCTGTAAAAGTGATGCAACTTCAAAGAACCTTCCTTATTCCAACTTCTGTAAGTATCATTTCCCCACCCATTCCAGTATTGAAAAACAGACTCAAAACAATTACTATTACTGATTATTTTTATGTACATGTACATGAACTATTTACCCCTCCGGGTGAATTGACAGAATAAGAAACAATCCATTTAACAAACCATCCCTGAATTATAAATAAGCTGAAGTATATTCTAATAGCTGGATTCAGCTAAATTATTTAAAAATAGACTACAGATGAATACCCTTCCTCATTCCTATCTAGTATCCCTTGGATGAAGTGAGTAATTTTTATCTAAAGATGCACAGTGAGGAACAGGAAAAAGGCTCTTCCCTGGATTAAAGCGTCCATGCCTTAATGAAATATTCAGGCTGTTGAGTGTTTTGTTCAGCCAACCAGCTTAATTCTTCTAGAATACCAGGCTCTGGCATTTTAAAAAAATCAAACAACAATAACCCTAGTACCTAGTGCTAAAGTTACTGTGACATAGATTGAAAGAGGGAAAACTAGCCCATGATGAATTTTATGAGTCCCCAGACTGGTATGACAACCCTAAGGCTTTTCATCCCCCCCCCTTTTTTTTTTGCAGGGGAATTACTGGTTAAAGTCACAAATGAAGAATTTCCACAATACTTCCCCGCCTAAAAATGAGTCTTAAAAATGAGGAAACACCACCCTTTTCAAGACAGCTCTCCATCTGAATTCCCTCACCCTGAGGCTAGAGGAAAAAGGCCCAGGCCTGAGACTGGAAACCTTTTTAGTCATGCTGGTGAGCTCTTGGGCTTGTCTTCCTGCCTTGCATTGCAGAAGTGTAGATCTTAGGCTCTATTAATGTGATTTTGAATAGGCCAAAGCATCATGGAGAGAGCAGAACCTTTTGACGTTTCCCTCTTACGGTTTCCTCATTTTGAAGTTTTTTTGTTTTTTTTGTTTTTTTTCGTCAAATGGACTAGTACCAAGTCAAGGGTCTCTCCTCTCTAGTCAGGTCCATGATCAGCTGTTCCAGGGAACCACTATTGTGTGTGTGTGTGTGTGTGTGTTGTGGTGTGTATACATTTTGCCTCTTTGTTAAAAACAGACACCCATTTATCCATCATAAAGATATAAGCTACTGCTTATAACACCTTAGTTGCCTCTCTAATTTCATTCTCCTCTCAAGATCCTCTGAGCAATGATAGTGTAGTATTTTACTTCTGGGGCCTGATAAAGTCTCCAAATGTGCTTCTATGGAGGAGCTGGGCTAAGGTTCCTCTCTTACCAGCACTAGACCCTCCCTAATATACAGAGCAGGGGTAGTCAAAATGCTATCCAAAACTACATGTGCCCCTGACTCCAATTCAGCTCCCAACACCCACAGCTTTTTTTTTTAAATAGTGCAGAATTTCAGGTAATGTTTGCTCATACACCATGCAAAAAAAAAAAAAAAAAAAAAAATCCGCATGAGTGAAACATACAAAAGTACCCCCATCCATCCCATAAACACCCTCCAAATGCCTCCCATTTTTTACTACAGCTTCCTTGCCAAATGGCAGCTGGAAGTAACAGAGTCATTTTGCCACATTGAGGGACTGTAGAGGAATGAGGGACAGGCTTGCTAAGGAGTGCAACCTATGGGAGTCAGTGGGAGGGGGATCTCCTGGCCCAGACCACTGTAGAGCAATACCACCTCCAGAGCATCCTCCCTACAAGTCCTACAGAATTTGTATCAAGAAATGATAGCTTCTTGGCTCTCTTCATCCCATCAGTGTTTTTTTCTCTTATACCCACTGACTTCCACTATATACTATTTATACACATACTTAACTTTTCTTTTAAAACCAGGCAGTCTGCCTCTCCCATTTTGTCCTGGAGACTTATGGCATCTATTTGTTTTCCTGATGAATAAACCTAACACTGCTCAAGGTTATCATGACAGTCAGTATAAATGCAGTGTTTAGAGTGTTAGTTGAGACCTGGGAGATCCAGGCTGAAATCCCCACAGACATGAACTCACTGGGTGACCTGTGGCCAGCCATTCAGTCTGATGAATCCACAAGGCTGTTGCCAGGATAAAATGAGAGGAAGAGAACGTTTAGGCCTGACCTGAGCTCACTGATGCAGAGTGAAATATAACTGTAGTGTAATATAAATAAAAACACAAGTGTGAACACACCACACATGTCTCTATTTCCATAGCTATGTTCATGTTCCACTTTCTATCCATGAACAGAAGTGCTTTGGAAAGCAACTAGTACAATCTTCAGATCAGCTAGGAGAATTTTCAACATGAGGAAATCATCCATGCTTCTGTTGCCGCAGGGAGGACTCGTACTACAAACGGTACAAAGGAGGCTTTGATACATTAAGGAAAAGGGCAAAAATAAGGATCACAAAGAGCCTCAATCAGATGCTCCCCCTAATAATGGTCTTCTTCTCTTCACATTGTTCTTCTGTATAATGCTCGGCTCCAGCTATGAATATGTGTATCCAGTCTTACCCCAGTGAATTCTCCATTCATCTCAGCAGCAGAGCACAAATTTTAGTTCACCCAAAGCATGTCCAGGAAAAGTGGATAATGCAAATGCAGCATGTGAGTTTTTAATTGCAACCTGAAACCACAGAAGCACCCTTTCAAAAGCTGTAGTCCTTTCTTTTAGTGATGGTTTATACTTTAGAGGGAAATAGGCTGGCCCTAACATCAAGCAGAGTGTGGCCCTCATCTTAGACAACAGATGTTCAAGGTAGCAGCAAGATGTTGGAAAAGAAAGCTGTGTTGATAGACCTACCTTTCAGCTCCTTACATTAGCTTGCTGCCTTCAGATATAGTAAAAGATGTGTCCCATCACCCATGTGGAAGAAAGATGCAACCCCTAGTTGGTCTGTACATGAAATGACAGTAGGAGTGACCTTTTTCTCCCCAGGCTAACTAATTCATGTCTAGCCCTGATAATGATGTCAAACATTCTTATGTAGGTGCCCCTCATACATTATTGCAGTAGAGTTATATGCTCCTGATTCATGGATTCTTCCCATGCAGCGTTACAATATTTAAAGCTAATACATGAGCAGGCCCACACATTCATGTTTTCCCCTTGATCCAGCTGTGCAATGGTCAAACAGAAAGAGAAACCATTGGATCTGCACAATTAGTCTTGGATCAGGAATGAGCCATAGACATCAATCAGAGAGTAACCAGATGTTTTTTTGTAAAGGATCAGAGCTCAAGGACCAAGACAAGGAACAATTTCCAAAGGACAAAACTATAATCAGAGGTGAGGGATAAACCAAGTGACTATTGCTAGTATTCATCAGTAAGATTCAACTGAGGAGGGAATCTGTCTAGAGCCATAAATACAAAACCTCACTTTTCAGTTTCAGGGACTTAACATGCATTGAGGTTATTCTTTAATTGGTGGAATGGAGAAATGCCTCATTTAATTCTGGTTTTGAAGTCCTCGATTAAAAGCAAACCAAAACCATATAACACAGGCCATTATCAGTCCTCATCTTGACTATCGGCCTTTTTATTTGTTTTTTTTTCTTTCAAATAACATAAAAAACCAAAGAAAGGATTACATTTCTCTAGATGGTTGATTTTACCAGAAAAGTTTCCCATTGAAATGTAAGGACTAGGGATTTCAATCAGGCATAAGAGAGAAGATAAACATTAGAAAAATATGCCACCTCTCCTAATTATTTTTCCCTTCAGATAATTTCCTTTTCTGATGCGATCTATAAGGAGGTACTATAAACCATTCACCATACTACTAAAATTGTTTTTCTTATACCCTGAATTTGTTAATCTTGTGCAGCATTAACTAGCACAACTTGAAAACAATATCCTACAATCCTAATTGTCCAAACGCTATGATTCTGGGGAAAAATGCAGAGAAATATCTTGATACATTTCAAGACAACAGTTTAATGGAGCATTTGACAGGAGTTACGTGCCTAAATCCCACACCAAGCAGAAAAATGGAGAGTTAGTCCTCTTACTTTTCAGCACCCAACTAATATATCCATATAGGTAATATAATCCACAAACATTTCCCCTTTGGAGGAACAAATAACTGCTGTGTCTTTGCTTAAAGGTATACCTGTTGAGGACAGATCAGTCCTGGCTAAAAATTATGATGGTTGGATCAATAGAGATGAGTTGAAAATGAAAGGGGAAAAACTTGAGCCCAGAAAATTGATGAAGTTGGAGCAAAATGATGTTATTCATATGTGATTGAGAGGATTTTGAATGTTCACAGGGGGCATTTATAAACAGCCAGCACCAAGGTCAGCAAATAGTTTTGTAATTTTGAAAAAAGAATGTATATGGACCTTAAGCTCCACCACAAAAGAGAAATAGTTAGAGGGAGGGAGGAAGATTTGGAAATCCTGACCTATCACTTCACTGCATGTCTATTTTACCCATCTGATACTGAATCTCTGTATACAATCCCATTTTTGGTGAACCACTGAAACTCTGGATGAAACACAAGGCCATGATAGCCTTCATTGAAGTAACTTTATGCCTTGTACTGACTCACCAGTTCAGCTTTTTGCTAGAGCCTGATGGAAATAACAATACATCCTAGAAAGGTTTAGACAGAAGCCTCTTCCACAGTCTGAAACACCCTTCTGTCGCAGAAACTTCTTCTGCTGGCTGATCCCAGCAATCTGCTAGTAAAGCCTCTCTGCTGGCTAAGATCTGTCAACAGAGAGCCAGAAACTGGGATGGAGAGAGGGGCAGAACCTAGGGAGGAACTCAGTTCCACTAGCTCAAAACTAGATTTTGCCCAGGGATAATGCCAGCAGAAGTTAGATGACAGAGACAGTATATCCTAAGTAATTTCAACACCTAGTTTGGAATTTTTTTAAGGACATAGCTTCAACTGACCTAGTATCAGAGCAGGTGGCCCTTGCGTCATCATGCAGTTTAAGCCAATAACTAAAGGGGCTTCTGTTCCCCTTGACCTTGCTGAACAAATATTGAGCTCTGACATGTGTGATGATTTTCTGACTTAATCTTTGCTTGCTACAAATCCTATCTTCTTCTCTATCCATAGGTCTAGTCTTGCTCTTTTATCTCACTATTGATTTTCCCCAGAGAGCCATGTGATGTAATGATTTGAAGATTGGGCTTGACTTTGGAGATCAGGTTTGATTCTCAATTGGCCATGGAAACCCACTGGCTGACATTGGGTAAGTCACATACTCTAGCCCTAGAAAACCTCTGATAGGGTCACCTAGGATAGACAAATTTGGAATGATTTGACAACACATACAAACAATAAATTGATTTCCCCCCATGACTTCCACCTCTTGATTCATCGTTCCCTCAGTCTTTTGCCCATAGCCCAGATCTGACAGTAGTTGGAGAATTTCTTCTTATTCTACTATTGCCTTTTCCAGAGTGCCATATACTGCATGGTAAAAGGAAGGAAGTGTTAGCTGTTAATATGAGAAGTAATGCCCTCTCCTCCTATTCCTGTCATATTTATTTGCACCCATGTGTTTATTCTATGCTATGTAACCAGAAATAAGATCTCGTCTCCCTATTTCTTACCCATATTACTGTGCCCATGTGTATATATGTTTCTTTTCTACCAGAATAGAGCCTAAATACCTAAGGGCACCAGATCCTGTCTGTATGGAAGTTAAGCAAGGTCTGCTCTGAGTAAGTCTTGGAGAGAGACCCACATGAATACCGATACTAAGGCTATGTTTCGAGGAAGGAACTGAGAAAACTCTGTGAGTATCCTTGCCTTAATAAACCCCATGAATTCCTGGAGTCTTCATAAATTGAAAGGTAACTTGAAGGCACCACACCAACCTCAGAGCACACAAATTAAACTCATACAAGTTCTGAGTTGTTGTGCATGCCTTCATCCTGTTCTGTACTTATGCATTCCTGAAGGAAAACCTATCACAGGGATTATTGGCAACTTTATTGGGGAGATTTATCTTTGCCTCCCTCTGATGCTTAGAGAGTGTGACTTACCTAAGGTCATGGGTTTCCATGGTGAGTAGAGATTCAATTCTGGTCTCCAGTCCACACTTGAATCAGTACACCACACTGGCCTCATGCTCTGATGCCTGTAAGGATTCTTGTAACTTTGGCAACAGCACGTCTTAAGAAAGTTGGTCACTAACCCCGCTCACACATGAATGCTAAAAGAGAATTTTTGATTATCACACATGAAGAATATACAGGGGGAAAAACCCCATCTGTAGCCATTTGGTAATACAACTGAGCACTTCCGTACACAAAAGTCCTCATGCAAACATTATGTGATCAGAACTGATGCCCGCTTCTCCTGCTCTCAGTTGTAAAGGCAACTGAAAAAGAAGCACATCAGGCAACAATATAAGATACTTTAAGTCTCACAAGAGGAGAGCCTTTCAGGATGGTTTTGAGTTTTACACGCCACAAATTTCATGAACCCAGGAACTTCCATGAGAGGTTCCTTCTCTTATGAGATGATTGCTAGGTTTACCTTGCTCTCATATAGATTGTCTCATCATGTACATGAGCTGCTGTGCAACAGAAAATGACTATATGGGTGACTGAAAAAAACCTGGCAAGCCTAGATGAACTTGAACTATGCCTTGTGGAATTTTATGATCCATGAGGTGATTCAGGATCTTGTCAAAATTCATAACTATTATCTCTATTGCCATCTCAGCACATACGTTAGCGCCATCAAGACAGAACCTTTTATCTCAATTAAATTAAAGTTTTATTACCTCAATCAAATTCTTCTTGACTGGTGTAAACTCTTTGACTCATAATAATCTGACCAGCCAACCTTTGAGGTAAGAACTTCTAATCACTCATTTTCTAGTATAGGTGTACTTGGGAACTTTGCATGTATTCTTGTCTTGTCTGTATCAAAAGCTTTATTTCTCTAAAACAAGAATCTTTTTCACCTCCACTACTATGGATTAAATGCAAGAAGCTGAAATCCACCAGGTAATGGACATATGAATAAACTGAAAACCAGTGAGATGTAGAGTTTAGAGTACTGCACAGGGAGATCTATTTTTGACTGAGGCATCAAACCCACTGGGTGGCCTTGGCCCTACTTCATAGTTTATAGGCTCTAAATATCACAAAAGCACCAGATGTCATCTGATCTTGGGAATACGCTGTATAAGCCTTGGTTAGTATTGGTGGGAGGACTGCCATGAATATCAGGTGCTGTAGGCTATATTCAGAAGAAGGATTGGCCAAACCCCCTCTCTGAATATTCCTGAAAAAATACGTGAAAATTCATGGCGTCCCCATATGGTGACAGATGACTTGAAGGTATACAAACACACACAAACCCACAATAGATAGATAGATAGATAGATAGATAGATAGATGATAGGTAGGAAAACTATGTATGTCACCCTTAGGCTCCTCAGTTTGTTATGTGCCTTCAAGTCAGTTCTGATTATGGCAACTCTTAAATGACCAATAGCAGGGGTTTCTTGGCAGAATTTGTACAGAGGTGTTTGTTCCTTTCCTTCCTCTGAGGCTGAAAGAGTGTGACTTGCTCAGGTCACCTAATAGGTTTCCATGCTGGTTGAAGGATTCAAACCCTGGCCTACAGAGTCCCAACACTCAAACCATTTGCACCATACTGGCTCCTCAGATGGGGGAGAACAATAACAGTTCTCTTATACAAATTGTTGCTAAATATTTATCAGAAGGCACCCAGGCCAATTCTTACTCCTACCTCTTGAGTCCCTACCAAAGTAGCACGTCATTTCAGGGCACAGCGGAAAGACGGAGACTGAGCTAATCATCTTTTTGATCTGTTCATTTTGCATTGGTATTTGAAGTCATGGAAGGCTTTTAAGAAACATCCCAGTATTCACCTGTCCCCACAATTGAGGTGGCATGAAGAGCTTCTGCTTATCTGATTTAACATTTCTGTTTAAGTGGATATGTAGTCCCATATTCACCCCCTCACACCAAAAAAGAAATAGGGCTTCTGCCATATAAAATAAACCTGGAATACAGCTATACACCTCGCATATGCTTTCAGCACAGCACACTCTAGTTTTGACACTCATAATTGACTTCAAATGGGCACTGACCAGCGGGAAATTCACAATGTAAGAAACCCTAAGAAGACCTCATACAGTTTTCTTTGGGTGACTTTTCACCTTTAAATTTGTTTTCCCCAGCCTCTCTCTTCAAGAGTGGACTAGAGCAAAGCAACAGCTATGGCAGAAAAAGACTTTACACTTTATCTTCTGTATCTTTAGAGGGTGGGGGAAATAAAGTTGACTTTTGATCAAGCAGTTATTAAGTGTTTCCAGAGGCTCCTTTGTGTGCAATTGCCTTTGGTGGAGACAATCCCTATCTATAAGTGCGATTTCTTTTCTCATTCTTTCTTTTTCTTAAAAGCCATCTTTGTTCTGGTTTTTGCCTTGAGCAGAAAGATTCTATCTGCATATGAAAAAAATAGGCAGCCAAACAGAGGTGACATACCATGGAGCGGCAAATCAGGCACAGTTGTGTTCAAAGGTTTTATTTTATTCAACCTTCTAGAGGTCTGCAGAGGCCACAAATTCCCCACATTTCCCCCCTTTGTAGGAAACTAGCCCTATTACCAATTCTTCTATAAATTAAGGGAATGGCTGACCTTCTGATCCTTGCATTCCTCAAGACTGTGGTGCCATTCATTCAATGAAAATAGCAATGTTTCCTAACCCAATTGTCTAGAACATGGTTCTCAAATGATGGACAGACCCCCGAGGATGCATATAAATTGCACCAGGGGGTGCAAGACTCGGAGTTCTGATTCCTCCTCCTTCTCCTCCTCTTTCCCAAACTTTTTTGTATGTAACATTTCCTTATAAAATGTTAAATATGAAATATATATGTAATCCAATTGAAAATATCACATTAATAAAACAAAAAAATCATGTGCTATGTGAGAGGGAGCTGATGTTGGCATGTGGATGTACAGGTGGACCCAAGAGGAAAAGTATGCTCTAGACTTTTGATACATGTATTGGACAGGTATGGTTCTCTGTATCTGAAACATGTTACTGCCCCCTCACTTTTCCATCTGTTTTTGTGCTTGGTTTATACAGGACTCTGAAGACATAGTCACTTATGTAGTGCCTCATGGGCTGGGCAATTACCAGAGGATGAACTAGAGAAATGAGCCTAGCACTTATACCTGTAATAGTACTCTAGGCTCTATTCTCTATAGCTTCCATCCTCTGGTAATGCCCAGCCCCATGAGCCACTACATTAAGTGACTATGGGTAAAGGGGAAGGTTAAGTGTGTATAACTTGCCCAAGGTCACCCAGTGGTTTCTGGCTGAGTGGGAATATGAACCTTGTTCTTAGAGTCATTGTCCAATGCGCAACCATTACACAACACTGGTGTAATGTTTAATCTGGCTTTATTTCCTCTTTTCCTACTTTCTCCAGACTTAGATGCTTGATCTAACTCATATTCCTTCTTTTCCCTCTCATATTCTATATTTTGGAGGAGCTGGTAATTCCTGGAGCCTTATCACATTACAAAAGTAAAAACAAGATGAATTGAGACAGAAGTGACTTTCTGCTTACCTCTCCTCATGTCCTATAGTACTTCTGTTCTCCCTCCAGGGGAGACAGTAATAAATGCTGCCTTTTCCCAAATGGATTTTTCCTTGTGACAAAAGACATGCTTTTATGAACATCTCCATCTGGAGAGAGAATGGAAATACTACAATGTCATGTGGAGAGATTGGCAGAAAATGACTTCTATGTCACTGCTTCTTGTTTTACTTTTGTATATATAAGGTTCCGGTTCTCAGTATTTCTAAAACCTATCTCATACTTTCCCTATATGATGGGATACTGTTCATTTCTTTATTTCTGTCTTGGGTGATATATGTCTTTCCAGAAGTATCTGGACTGCAACTCCTACCAGTCAGTGGTGAGATGATGGGAACTAAAGTCCAACAACATCAACAGACCGTTAAGGTCTAGATGAACTTATAATGCATCCCACCCAAAACCAGATGACCTTCTAACATTTGCTCAATATTGAAAACTCGACTGGCAGTGGTTCTCTAAGGTTTGTTTCAGAGTCTTTCTCAACCCTGTTTGAGATGCTGAAAAGGGAACCTGAGATCTTCTGCATGCAAAACAGGTTTCTCTCACTGAGCTATCACCCTTTCCCTAATACTGAGTTTCCTGGGACTTCTCACTTTTTATTATTCACCCTCTGTCAAACAGTTAACCTTGAAACAGACTGGGGAGTTATTTTAAAGTAATTAATATTAAACAATTCCTGTAGACTGTTAACAGCAGCTACATTTAAAGAGAGAGAGAGAGAAACTTGGGAGAACCAGAAAAGATATTGAAATGTGAAACACTTTCAATATTGTGAAAGTGTTTCACTTTTTACTCTTATGAAATGTCAATTTCCTGTCAGTGTTCATTTCCTTGGGAATGTGTTTGAAAAACACACATACACTTGACACACAAAAACAGGGAAACTGCATCTTTCAGTCCACACAACATGCTTTAGCCATGGATATATGCATGCACAAAAAGTTGCTTTTGAGAAATATGCATGGAATGGTCAAAAAACAATGAAATTATATGTGGGAGAAAATGTGGAAACTCTCAAGCCAGGCAGAAGTGGGACAAAGTGAGTTTAGTGGTATCAAACATGAGGACTCAGTGAACATTCTTGTTGAATTGTCCCCACCATGTGGTAAATGAGGATCTGCTGCTTCTCCCCAAACAACAATCTGTCTTCTTTCCTGTACCGGAGAAGGATATTCAGGAGATCACTACCCACTGCTTTTAAACCATGATTTTCACTGAGAAAGAATGGTTTTGGCAGTATTCATCACATGACACTTCCTGTGGTCCATAGCTGCCCTGTCCCCAGCCTGTCCCTTTTCATTCATGAGGGACACCCATGAATGGCCTGGCAATGCACAAGTCCTGAGGTGCAAAATGTCACTCTTGAGCAGTTGTATGATCTCCATCACATGTCGCCTTGTCCCCCTCCCCTGCCCCCTCAGTATTCCAAGCACCCATATACCTTTATTTATTTTTTTCTTTTTTTAAATTCTTAAGACATCAAATAGGCAGCAGAGTGTTTTGATTGTACAGGAAAATGGAGGGGGGGCTAAGGGAATCTTGGGCTGATTAAAGTCAAGAAGAGAGGCTGATAGAGTCTGCAGCTGCAGTCTGCAGTGAGAGAGAGGTGGTGGTGGCTGCCTGCAAGTGGCATGTGCCATATTATTTTTATTGCGAAACTGCTGTAGGAATGAAGCAGTAAAGTCCTCAGTGGTGCTTTTGCCATTTACTTCTTCTGATGTGTTAGTCTACACACTGGTATTCATTGGTGTGTCTCCATCCAAGTAATAACAGAAGGAATTACCAGCTTCCAAGATCAGAAAAGGATCTGTGCCTGTAGGCATTTTACCTTGTGACAAAACAGGCTTATTTAATTGTATTTTCAGTGGAGGCACTAAAAGCAACCCTCTGTTATTCAACTGGCATTGAAGAGTTTATTAGATATATATATATTATATATATATATATTATATAATCCTATGGTGTTTCTGAACAGATTTCTCCAATGATGAAAATGAACTAACTGCACTAAGTTGACAAATCTCTGGCACAATACATGCGCACACACAGAGAGAGTGAAATTGAGGAGAGAGAGAGAGGAGAGCAAATGTCACATTTTCACAAAAAAAATCACAGCTCTTCAAGGGTGCTAATAGATTCAGTGTTTGGTAGGTGTCAGAGAGCTATTTTTCTGCAGGCAATTTTAGATAGAGGGAAATTATCCCCCAAAATTTCGACATAAACATTCACACATATAGACTCCCTGTGACCATCTTTCAGAAAACTTTAAAATAAACACGGATGAAATTCGAGAGCTTATAATGATCCCTGTGGTGCATTAAGACAGCTTTGACCTCAGGATTTGTTGACCTTCTTCATAGGAAGTTTATGCGGTAGAATTGCCTAATGCCCCAATTCTCTGGGCAATTCCTCCTTGCCTCCTTACCTAACTTTGGAGTACTTGTGATCTCCCTGGCTTGTTGCAAAGAAAGTCTTAAGCCTCATTAAGCACAAACAAATAAGAAAAAATAACATTTTTGTTTTTAAAGATATGTAGACCACAGTCCTGCCCACGAAACATAGCTATGTCTGTACACACACACAAAAACACACCCCAACACACAAACTATGTTCTATTCTACCGATCAGCTGCCGTATCCTGAACCATCCATTTTCTGGTTGATGGAAAGCACCGGGAGCAGCAAACAGTGTCCAACTGTTTTCCTACTGCTGGACATACAGTAATGACATTTGTAGTGAATCATCCCGGAATCCCTGCAGGTGAGGTTATTGACCTGCATCCACTTGTCTGGTGTTCTCCCTTCCCATTCTCCACTGATCAGGGAAGATCTGTATTTGGAGGGTTGCACTCAGAAGGGTGAGTTTTGGAAGTACTTTCATCCATGTGCAGTGGTAGAGAATTTCCGTCTCCCCAGACCAAAAGGTTTTGCTAGGTGTACATTGCAATGGTGAGTTGCAGTGTTCTATTTCCAACTTCTGAATGATTACCTACCATCTGAACATGAGAACAACAACAACAACAAATGCAGGCCTATGATTAAAATCTTCCCTTTTTTCCCCTCCTGTTGATTTTTAACATCTGCCTGTGAAGAAGCAAGTGGAGCTTTGAAAGTGCGCAACATGTACTGTGATTTTGGTTGGCCCAATAAAGATATCACTGTTTGATGGATTTTGATGTTATTGGACTTTGCTATATGGCCAACATGGCATCTCTGGATATGTTTTCTACCACAGTATTCATCTACAAGATGCAACCATAATTTGAGCTCCTGTACACTTCAATTTAGAATAGCAGCTAAATTTCTATACCACTTCTACTGAACTAAGCAGTCTCTAAGCTGTTTACAACATGTAAGCTAATTGCTCCAACATATTATGTTAGTGACCTCAGAAGCATGCCAGTGATATATCTGGATCAAAAACATACGACATTACAAGGTAAGGAAATCTCCTTGTTGGGAGGGGAAACAACCCTGACATTATTCATGGGGAATGTTCTCCATTTTGAACTTTCCATTTAGAATCCTGTTCATGTATCACACCATGAATAAGTCCTGCTCACGAGTGGTTGAATGTTTTTGCCCATTATGTCACATCAGTCAAGTTAGGCATTCAGTTCAAGATCATGAAGCAGGTTAAGCTCATAATGTCCTTGACACAAAGGTTGCATTCAGTTGTGTATCCAGCTGCACATCTGATTGCACAATAGCAGCACATCTAGTTGTGCATCCAGCTGCACATTTGGTTCAATACAAAGATGGCATACAATGATCAATGTGTAATTCAGCATTGTGGAAATTTACTATGTGTTCCTGCTGTAATACAGTGAAATGCAGGGCAAGTACGCAGATCAGCTTTCCAGAATGGAGGATGAACTGTATCCTCATCCACTGGGGTTGCCACACCCTGCTGCTGCATATTTTGGTTGCCAATTTTGTTTGAAAATAAAGCACATGGGAAGCCTTTTTTTGTTTGTTTGTTTACAGAATTACATTTGCAATGGCTTCTAGGAGCATGACCTTCTTTAAAACAGGACATGTTACTCCATAACTTCTCTTGAAGAAAACTTTGTGAAGCAGACTCCCTCAAATGTGCATATGTGAATACATGAGGCTGAGAGGTTACATTGCCCATTCTTGAGTAGGGTAAGAGTAAATTTGGAGGTGCAAGTCTTACTCTCTCTAAGGCAGCGTTTCCCAACCTGTGGGTCGCACCTATTGGGGGTTTTCTTGGAGGTCGCCAGGTTGGGATTCAAAACCCTCCTTCCACATGGCCAGGCCTCCTCTGGCCTGCCGCCACCACTGCCATCACGCAGGGCTGCCGCTGCCGCCTCCTCCTCCTCCTCTATGCGGCCAGGCTTCCTCTGGCTTGCTGCCACCACAGCTGCTGCGATTGTGCAGGGATGCTGCCTCCTCCTCCTCCTCCTCTACATGGCCATGCCTCCTCTGGCCTGCCACCGCCGCCGCCACCTCCAACATTGTGCATGGCTACCACTGCTGCCTGCTCCTCCTCCTATTTCTCACTCCTCCTCCCCCTGCTCTTCATGTGGCCAGGCCTCCTCTGGCCTGCCACCACCACTGCTGCAATTGTGTGGGGCTGCTGCTACTGCTGCCACTGCAATCACAAATGCGGTGGCAGCAGCAGTGGCAGTGGAAGCAACAACGGAAGCTATGTGCGATGGCACCGGTGGCAAGCCAGAGGAGGCCTGGCCACATGGAGGAGGAGGAGGGGTGATGAAGAGGAAGAAGAGGAGGCGGCAGCAGCGGGGCTTCCAGAGACCTTTTTCGGCTGGAAGTACCGCCCCTTTTTCCAGCCGGTGGCCTCCTTGATTGGTTGAGGAGCCAGGAAGGGGTAGGACTTCTGGCCGGAAAGGCTGCTGGGACCTGTAGGTGGCCAGAAGTCCCACCCCTTCCTGGCCTCCTAACGAATCAGGGAGGCCACCAGGCGGGATTTTCGGCCGCAAGGGGGTCGCGGCCCAACAAAGGTTGGGAACCACCGCTCTAAGGAATGACAGGTGTTCCCATAACCATATTTCCTGGTTTACATTTTTAGTCCATATACTTTAGGCCAGTCAGATATACCACATTAAATCTGATTCTGATTCAGTGGAAATGGCAGCCCACAGGGATCAAAAGAGCTGTGAAAAAAAACGTAAGAACTTGGTGAGAAAAGGTGATAATGTGGAGAGAAATATAGGGTCTTTTCTCATTAGAT
The DNA here is from genome assembly GCF_019175285.1 of Sceloporus undulatus. NCBI lineage: Eukaryota > Metazoa > Chordata > Lepidosauria > Squamata > Phrynosomatidae > Sceloporus > Sceloporus undulatus. The sequence continues at coordinate 15,624,331 of NC_056526.1, read as the reverse complement.
CAGATCATTAGATCTATAGACTGGCTAAGTGTGGGAGGCTTTTTCATGGCAAGGAAGTTTGAATATAATGGAATTAATCAAACCTTAAAATATAAGGGAATAAGATAAAGTCTTGCTGTGTAAGTATTATTCCCTGCCTTTATATTGTAAGAATACACATACTTACCTGGGTTTACATCTAATTATCAATGAGACTCATTTTTGAGTAGACATCCATAAGTGCACTCTGAATTTTTATAGTTATAAACTATTCAAAGTGTTTCAAAGCATACCATATTAACTTTTTAAAAAAGAAGATTCATAGTCTGAATTTTCTCATACATATTTCATAATCCCTTCTAATAATGTGTTTTCCCATATTTGTTGTTGCTTGTGTTATGTGCCTTCAGGTTGGCTATCACAGAGTTTTGTTTTGTTTTTGTTTCATTCAGAAGAGGGTTACTATTTGCTTCCTCTAATGCGAAGAGAGCGTGACCTGCCCATGGTTATGCTGGACCTTATCACACTAGTGGAATCCTGCTAAGAAACATTATTTATAATAATAATAATAATAATAATAATAATAATAATTTTTATTTGTATTTTCCCGCCTCTCCCGATGGATCGAGGTGGGATTACAACCATAAAATAACCATAAAACAGCGATAACATCTAATTTACATATAGTAAAACAGTAAGTCACCTAGAAATTCAATTCAAGAGAATAAAAGTGTCATTTAAACTGCACAATTGTGATCTGAAGTGGAATTTTTACTTAAGTTCTTTGTAAGAGATTGGGTGGGTAAACCTGTCAGAAGAGATCCGTCTTAAGTGCTTTGTTGAAAGCATCTACGGTGGTAATAAGATGGCTCTCTTCCAGCAAGTTGTTCCATATTAAAAAAAAATCCACAAATTTGGGAGGTTTATCACACAACGTTTCTGCAAACCTGAAAAAACACAAAAATAAAGCAAATGTAAAGGGGAGAAAAAAAGACACATTTTTACTTTCAGGAAGTTCTGAAAGTAAAAAGGTGTCATTTTTCTCCCCTTTATGTTCACTTTACTTTCATGTTACTTTTTGCAGAAATGTTGTGTGATAAACCTCCTGCATTTGTGGGTTTCCCCCCTATTTTAAATCTACTTTAAATCCCATTTCTGAGCTAGTGTGATAAGGTCCCCAGTGAGTTTCCATGGCTGAGTAGAGATTTGAGAATCCTAGTCCAACACTCACACCACTACAGAACACTGACATTTACCATTTTAAGGCATTTTATTGTCAGCGGCACTTTCACATTGAGAGACTGTTCAAATCTTGAATTCAGTAAAAGTTTGCTAATCAATTGACTGGCTAATTTGGCTACATTATCTATTAAATTATCTCACAACAGAACTTCTGGCTCAAAGACAATTTCATTGTATTGGTAATTCTAAGGTGGAGCTTGCAGGACAGTAAAGTGTGGAAGCATGAAGGCTTAGTGGGGGTACAGTCACATGACTACATTTTGTGCTTAAGCAAGGCAGGCTTTCTCTTGTCTTCTGCCCTAAAAAATGCATGTGTGTCTTTGATGTTGCAAGAGCCACACAGAAGGAGAGGAACTTTGCAGCTATACTTCTCCACTGAAGCCACAGAGCACTGGAGGAATGGGCATACATCCTTTGAAGTGTTGATGTTACCTTGGAACACAGCACTTCAATGAGAATGTACCATGTGCACAGGGGCTGGGGAGTCTGCTCTGAAGGTGATCTTGTAAGTTTAAAGATTATCTGAAGCCATTAAGTTCAGCAGATGGGGATTCCACTTCTCCCTGAAAACTTGGAGGATGTTGATATTCAACATTCTTGGACAGATGCTCAGAGGGAGAGTAGTGCTTGAAGATTGAAGATCAGACTGTAATCCAAACTATATAAGGAAGAAATAGATCTGAGGTTTGAGTATGCATGCTTCTGGTTGTTGAAGCAGTCGCATTGTTAATTTCGTATGTCTGAAACCATAAAAAATGAATGGCATCTCCATGAAGTGTTGATGCACCAGCTGGTAGCTGATTCAGTCCATGACAAAAAGGAAATTGAAGCAAGATGAAAAGAAATGAACTAAGCCATGGCCAGGGAAAATCATGTGAGGAAAACCACTACACCATGCTCGCTCTATGAACACACATGTACACACACACACAAAAAAAAAAACTCACAGAATTTCTGCAAGCTCCAAACTAGAGTACACAAATCCTTCAAGATTCTGGATTAGCACCAACAACCTCCATCTTTTTCTTCTCCTTCCAGTGCCCTCCTGAAAAAAAGAAGAGGGAGACAACGGAAAACTTACAAACAGCTAAACTGAATCAAACTCAACAACTTGTTGTCCAAACAGTAACTAATCAGTTGTCTATGGAAAGTCCACCAGTAGAACATGAGTGCAACAGTACCCTCCCTCTCAGGTTCCTCTGAACAGATCAATGGAGGCATTTTGATTCTAACACTCAATATGAAATAGACAGTCTGATCAGAAATCATAGATCAGCTTAACCTCCATAAATTTATTAATTCCCTCTTTAGAGTCATCCAAGTTATCAGCCATTTGTTTTCTTGCCTCTTTGTCCTGCCAAGGTAACCATGATGGTCTTTGGGGGAGATGGGGGAGACAGAGGTTAAAGTAGCGAGCAGTCGAGATGATAGTCAAATGAGTTATGCTCCTTACTTGATCGCAGACATACTACCTCATAAGGAAACAAAGAGAGAAGCTTGTACTTCTATAAAGTTTTCCATTCCTTGCAACATCTCTAACCAATTGGAAGAGAAAAATGGCCCACTAGGGCCTATTTAAAAATCCCATCACTGCATTTACCTTGCTTCAAAGACAAAATGTGCTCTTTCTCTCCTTCAACCCTCCCATTGCTTCTCAGAGATGACAGGGTACTGAACAGGCACAAGGAAGAAAGAATGTGTTTCAGACAGTTGAAATTCTCCTATCCTTGCAGAAGTTGTTCTGTGTTGGTTGCGCACTATGTTGTTATACCAAATGACTGGGCATAAATGCCATTTTAGATGGTTCTTTAATGTTAAGTGACAAGGAAAGGAAATCGCTTAGAAGCATTTGACATTCATAAGCAACCAAAGGACTTTCTGTCATCTTCTATTTATGCATTCAGTACAGTAGGAGAGCCATACTGCTTGCTCTATTTCTTCCTTCACAGTCACAGCTGATGTGTCCCTGTCAAAACTCTGCTGCTTTTGTCTGTGTTTCTCTGCAAAAAGATCCACATCTCTTGTGGGCCTTGCCCACATCCATTCTCTCTCTGTCACTTACCCATCTGCCTGTGCCTCTTCAGTGTAAGAGATGTTAATAGGGGAAATCTGTCAAGTTTTATTTTGTTCACTTTCAAATTTTTCTAAATTGAATTTTTTTCCATACCAAACATGAAGAGATTTATAAACGGAGTCTTCACAAACAAGATTCACCCCATTTGCACCAGTCAAATCCAACTGTTCCGGCAGGAAGATAATGTTCAACCAGTTTATCTTTTGGAATTACAAAAGAGGAGGCTCAGGAAAAAATGTGGTAACCTCTACTCCAGTATTGTTGTTGTTGTTGTTTTCTTACATCCCACCTTTTTCCCAATATAGCCCAATACAGGGACTCAAGGTGGTATAGTAACATAGAAACATAGAGGTGGAATGCCATGTATGGTTGAAAGTACAAAGAGTCAAAGCCACACTTTTAAGAGTTAAGGACTCAGTGCCCTGAGCCTGAACAGCTGAATCTCTCTGTTTCATCTACCATATTTTATTTCCTTCCCTAACATCTCAAGTTCTTTTTATCATAAATATGAAGTAAATTGGATGAGGAATTTGTAAATATTGAGGAAATCTAATCATAACAAACTAACATGTATTTTGCATCCACCCCTAACTATCAGTGTGGGGTTATCCTGTTTCCACATATGGTTATTTTCTAATAAGAATGTATTGTATATTGTACATGGTTCATGAGGTGGGAACATATAATCAGATCCTCTCTGTGGAAGCTCTGACTTATGCAACCTGGTGCTTTAAGAGACCACCTGGACTCTATTTTTTTGGCTGGGAATTTTAGTGAAACATTTTTCCCATTCTGGAAAGTACACTGAAATTTAATGGCGGAATTCTACTTAGTTACACAAATATCTTGGGCCCTGTACAGACTGTCCTGTAAGGCCAACCTGGGGGCAGAGTCGGGGTGCAGTATCCCGACTACGCACACTTGACTCCACCCCCCTGGGTGCCCTGACACCACATGCCACTCCAGATGGTGCATGGCATCATGACATGCCTCCGGTGCTTCATCCAGATGATGCAGTGCTGAAGGGGAACCTTATAGCTACGCTGCTGTGGCTATGGCACCCTTTCAAGGCCACAAAAGGGAACTGCTTTTTGCAGCTCCTTTTGTGCCCTTGGAAGGCCAAATCAGGGCTGCAGCATGAGGTTGTTGTGGACCCAATCTGGCTGAACAAGGGGCGGCTGGAGGCTGCCCCTTCAGGGCTGTTTGTACAGCCCCTTAGTTGTGTAGCTAAGTGATGTCTCCTGGCCTGAACCCCACCCCTATCCTGACATACTTGGAAACAGCTGCTGCCAGTAACAGGGCTCTATTTACCTGTTGATCGGGATGTGGCAGATTGATGTTTCCATCCCCTTCCTCCAATGATGTCTGCTGTGACAGTCAGAAGCAGGATCCCTGTCATATTCATCCTCACATTGGAGATTTCTCACAGAAGTGGGGGGTGGAAACAGTCTGATGTGTGCCAACCAACAGGAAAACAGACTCTTTTTGCTTGGCAGCTGCCCTCCAATACATCAGGATTGGGGAATTTTTAAGATCCTTGCATATTCCCTACACTACTTAATATGTAAGGATCATGAATGTACATAAGTTATGAATGCATACCTCTAGGTTATACATTTATAACTGTGATTGTGTAGTTATCAATTTCCAGCGAATGTGACAAATTGTATCAACACATCTTGATTATAAGCTGGGATACTCAGGAAAAAATGCAAGTTTTTCTGGTGGTTTTTGATCAAAACCATTTTGTGAAGTTTGTCTATTTTATTCACATCTTAGTGTCATTGACAAGATGCACAAACTGGATTGTAGATTTGAGTATGCCACCTGATTAAAAAATATTTAGTTGAAGAGCCATCTGATCTTTCAACTGATTAATTACTCTATTTTCTAGTTAATGTACATAACTTGCATGCTATCATGTTCCAAATAAGCACAAGAGGCAGATGGTACAGTCAGCACTCCTTACACAATGAGCTCAGCAGGTGACACCTAAGAAGACAGAGTCCAGTCCATGAGTCAGAGTAGGGAGGGATGCTTCTGACTATAATCTTTCAGCAGCTAAGTCTATTTGAGCACTATTGCAAACATGTTTCTGCCTCAAAATTCATGTATCTTCATGCAGATGTTCTAATGAATTCAGTAGCATATTCATCAGTTTGCATATTTTCTCTTAGGTGAGCATTTCTGGAAGCATACATTGCATTTTTACATGCCATTTCCACTAACATTTGCATTTTTATATGCACATTCCCTTATGTATGCATTTTATGCATTTTTTTAAAAAAAATGAAGAACATTCAGGAAACGGCAGATTTTATAGGCATGTAAGAAACTGCCTTATACTTAGTCAGTCCATTGGTCTTAGTACCATCACACTAAATGGCAGAAACTGTCCAGGAGGTCAGGTGACCCAGAATCTGTGCAGGAGTAACATCTGAGTATGCTACTTCAGGAAGTCTAACTCTAATGTGACCTACCAGCTTCTTCATTGGAGCTGTTTGTACTTTTATTTCTTTGTCTAGATTATACCTACAACAGGGAACCAGGGAGAAATGCCATGGACATATCAGCCTCTGATCCCATGTTAGGACAATGAACATTTTTCAATATTGGCACATTTTGAAGATGGGGACTGATGTGTAAGATGACAAACAGTTTAATTCACAAGAGCAATCACTCTCAGCTAATCAGAGAGGCCACTTTCAACATTTTATTGCTGAAATCCTAGTACTACAGTACATCAGAATTGCTGATGAAAGTTGGCCTTTACCAATGCAGTTGCTAAGCTTTAGTTGATTAAACTTTCAATTAAGATCATCAAAGACTGCAGCTCCAATAAATGGTGCATACATGTTAGTGAAGTTTATGGGCAGCCTCATATGAATTGTCCCAGAAAGAACCAAGGTTGAGCTGCAGAGACCTCCCTCCACTAGTCATGCTGCATTAACTCCAATGACTACCAGGAGACAGACATGACTCTGTAGGATTATGAGAGATTTACAACCTACTGCTGTCTTACTCTGTATGTATCCATTTCTAGAAATAAGACACAATGTTCCAAGGGTATAAAGAACAAACTACTGTATATGTTTCAGGTGGAGGGGGAAAGGACCTTCAATCAAATTCTCTTTATGTAAATTCCTTAAGAAAGTTTATTTTATATCCCCCCCATCCATACTCCTTCTCAAATATGCACAATTATGCTATTATTATTATTATTATTATTATTATTATTATTATGCTTTATTTATATAGCGCTGTAGATTTCCACAGTGCTGTACATACAAACAATAAAATGGATAAAGTAAACCTGCCCATGGTGTACAATTTAAGAAGTAATAGCATAATACATGTACTGAATTCCCCATCTCTGAATCTCTGTTTCTCACACATAGAAGTTTGCTTATAAACATCCAATACTCCAACTAGATTCTGTCTTTTGGGATTTTTTTTAAACACCCTGCTGGTAGGAACAAAATGGATCAGGAAAGGGGGAGGGAAAGCTTGAAAAATCTTGGGATTACCAATTTATCATCTGGATCATGGAAACTAAAATGATAATCACAGGAATAAAAACCATGATCTCCAAATATATTAGGCCAATCTGGAAGAGCTCTAAATTGATCAGTTAGAATCTACAGTGGAAATTCCAAATGACAGCTTCTGATTCATCACAAACTTTCTGGTACTCTTTGAAAAACAAAACAAAACACCTGCATCCCTTTTTACATGTATTTCTTTTGATATAATGCATGTTTATATAAATTTCTGCACAACATACATATTTTTGAACATTTCCCATGCTGTAATGATTTTTAGTACTTTCCAATTAACAATATACACATGTTTATGCCCATCTCCTTCTAGTATATATATTTTATATGCATTTTGTTTTGAGAAAAAGTACTACAAAATTCACAAAGAGTGTAAATATAGAAGAATGTGTATGTTCTAGTTTGCAGTTTGATTTATTATGCTATTACTTCTTAAATTGTACACCATGGGCAGGTTTACTTTATCCATTTTATTGTTTGTATGTACAGCACTATGGAATATACAGCACTACTATAAATAAAGAACAATACTAATAATAATAATAATCATAATAATTAATAAATAATAATAATAATAATAGCAGGCTGATGCTTTGTAACTGTGTAGTAGAGCCAGCAAGGGGGCCAATGTGCAATGGGTAACCAAAAGGGGGGTTCTGGTGATCAAACATTCCCATGTGCATCAGGCATTCTCGATGCACACTGGTTACACATTTTCACAATTCAGTAACCAGTTTCTTAGCCCCTCTGCAATTTAGTTAAGTGCACACAAATTTATGTTGCATGAAAAATATACAGGATTCTAACCATCATTTCTAGTTTGGCAGTCTTCTCCTTTTCATTCCCTTTCCTCCTGTCCAGCTATTTTAAGTTGAACTGTAGGGCTCTGTTGTGGGTGTGTGGGTGTGTGGGTGTGTGTGTGTTGTGTGTGTGGTGTGTGTGTGTGTGTATATTATATATATTATATATTATATATCCACATTGCCTGTGGAGTGGAAGAGAGAGGAAAAGAGTATGAGGGAAAAGGTCATCCTTATCTGTCCCCACTGTTTGCAAAACTGCTCTATGTGTGTGGAAGGTGGGAGAGAGGTGATGGAAAATGGAAGGGGATGGGAGCAAGAGACCATCTGTTCTTGTTCATTTTAAGGTGCCAAACTCTTGTGTTGTGGCATAGAGGGAACCTCATTCGCACAAACAATTAATAAGGAAAAGTAGACCATGCATATTTTTTTTTTAAAAAAAGGGTGTGTGGATGCAGAAAATGAAGAAATAGTCCAAAGTGACGTTAAATTGACTGATTAATACTGTTGGAATTCATGGCCCTTAAATTCTAAGTGATCAAAGTGATACCAATGTTTGCTATCTTCACGAGGCAAGAAACTGTTTCTGTTACCCCTGAAATCCATAGTTTAAATTTAATGAAATCCTTAAATTCACATTTGCCTTTTGGAGCTTAAGATAGTTTCAATTTCTAAATGTCTACCTTTTGAAAAACTCAGCCCATTTATTTTTCTTCATTGGTTTGATAAGTGAATGCTTGGCAACCTGCCACCTCTGATAAAACCTACACACCCAACAACATCCCCAGTTGTGCATATTTGAGAGGGTATGGAATGGGGGGGGGTATAAAATAAACTTTCTTAAGGAATTTCATAAGAGAATTGCTTGAAGGTCCTTTCCCCCTCCACCTGAAACATATAGTTTGTTCTTTATACCCTGGAACATTGTGTCTTATTTCTAGAAATGGATACATACAGAGTAAGACAGCAGTAGGTTGTAAATCTCTCATAATCCTACAGAGTCATGTCTGTCTCCTGGTAGTCATTGGAGTTATGCGCATGACTAGTGGAGGGGGTTGCCAGCTCAACCTTGGTTCTTTCTGGGACAATTCATATGAGGCTGCCCATAACTTCAACTAACATGTAGCACCATTTATTGGAGTGCAGTCTTTGATGGTCTTAATTGAAAGTTAATCAACTAAAGCTTAGCAACCATTGGTAAAGGCCAACTTTCATCAGCAATTCTGATGTACTGTGTCTAGGATTTCAGTAAGAAAATGTTGAGGTGGCCTCTGATTAGCTGAGAGTGGTTGCTCTTGTGAATTAAACTGTTGTCATCTTACACTCAGTCCCCATCTTCAAAATGTGCCAATATTGAAAAATGTTTATTGTCCTAACAAGGGATCAGGGCTGATGTGTCCATGGCATTTCTCCCTGGTTCCCTGTTGTAGGTATAATCTAGACAAAGAAATAAAGTACAAACAGCTCCAATGAAGAAGCTGGTAGGTCACATTAGAGTTAGACTTCCTGAAGTAGCATACTCAGATGTTACTCCTGCACAGATTCTGGGTCCCTGACCTCCTGGACAGTTTCTGCCCTTTAGTGTGTGGTCTAAGACCAATGGACTGACTAAGTATAAGGCAGTTTCTTACATGCTTATAAAATCTGCCGTTTCCTGAATGTCTTCATTTTTTTTAAAAATGCATAAAATGCATACATAAGGGAATGTGCATATAAAAAATGCAAATGTTAGTGGAAATGGCATGTAAAAATGCATGTATGTTCCAGAAATGCTCACCTAAGAGGAATCACACTGATGATATGCTACTGAATTCATTAGAACATCTGCATGAAGTACATGATTTTGAGGCAGAAACATGTTTGCAATATGCTCACAATAGACTTAGCTGCTGAAAGTTATAGTCAGAAGATCCCTCCCTACTCTGACTCATGGACTGGACTCTGTCTTCTTAGGTGTCACCTGCTGAGCTCATCGTGTAAGGAGTGCTGACTGTACCATCTGCCTCTTGTGCTTATTTGGAACTGATAGCATGCAAGTTATGTACATTAACTAGAAAAAAGGTAATTATCAGTTGAAAGATCAGATGGCTCTTCAACTAAATATTTTTAATCAGTGGCATACTCAAATCTACAATCCAGTTGTGCATCTTGTCAATGACACTAGATGTGAATAAAATAGCAAACTTCACAAAATGGTTTTGATCAAAAACCACCCAGAAAAACTTGCATTTTTTTCCGAGTATCCCAGCTTATAATCAAGATGTGTTGATACAATTTGTCACATTCGCTGGAAATTGATAACTACACAATCACAGTTATAATGTATAACCTAGAGGTATGCATTCATAACTTATGTACATTCATGATCCTTACATATTAAGTAGTCTGGGAATATGCAGGATCTTAAAAATTCCCCAATCCTGATGTATTGGAGGGTAGCTGCCAAGCAAAAAGAGTCTGTTTTCCTGTTGGTTGGCACACATCAGACTGTTTCCACTCCACTTCTGTGAGAAATCTCCAATGTGAGGATGAATATGACAGGGATCCTGCTTCTGACTGTCACAGCAGAATCATTGGGGAAGGGGATGGAAACATCAATCTGCCAAATCCCGATCAACAGGTAAATAGAGCCCTGTTACTGGCAGCAGCTGTTTCCAAGTATGTCAGGATAGGGGTGGGGTTCAGGCCAGGAGATATCACTAGCTACACAACTAAGGGCTGTACAAAACAGCCCTGAAGGGGCAGCCTCCAGCCGCCCCTTGTTCAGCCAGATTGGGTCCACAACAACCTCATGCTGCAGCCCTGATTTGGCCTTCCAAGGGCACAAAGGAGCTGCAAAAAGCAGTTCCCTTTTTTGGCCTTAAAAAGGGTGCCATAGCCACAGCAGCGTAGCATAAGGTTCCCCTTCAGCACTGCATCATCTGGATGAAGCACCGGAGGCATGTCATGATGCCTTGCACCATCTGGAGTGGCATGTGGTGTCAGGGCACCCCGGGGGTGGAGTCAAGTGTGCGTATCGGGATACTGCACCCGACTCTGCCCCAGGTTGGCCTTACAGGACAGTCTGTACAGGGCCAAGTTATTTGTGTTAACTAAGTAGAATTCCGCCATTAAATTTCAGTGTACTTCCCAGAATGGGAAAAATGTTTCACTAAAAATTCCCAACGAGAAAATAGAGGCCAGGTGGTCTCTTAAAGCACCAGGTTGCATAAGTCCGAGCTTCCACAGAGAGGATCTGATATATGTTCCCACCTCATGAACCATGTCAATATACATACATTCTTATAGAAAATAACCATATGTGGAAACAGGATAACCCACACTGATAGTTGGGGTGGATGCAAAATACATGTTGTTTGTTATGATTGATTTCCTCATATTTACAAATTCCTCATCCAATTTACTTATATTTTTGATAAAAAGAACTTGAGATGTTAGGGAAGGAAATAAATATGTAGTGATGAAACAGAGAGTTCAGCTGTTCAGGCTCAGGGCACTGAGTCCTTAACTCTTAAAGTGTGGCTTTGACTCTTTGTACTTTCAACCATACATGGCAATCCACTCTATGTTTCTATGTTACTATACCACCTTGAGTCCCATATTGGGCTATATTGGGAAAAAGTGAGATGTAAGAAAACAAAACACAAACATACTGGAGTGGTTACCACATTTTTTCCTGAGCCTCCTCTTTTGTAATTCCAAAAGATAAACTGGTTGAACATTATCTTCCTGCCGGAACAGTTGGATTTGACTGGTGCAAATGGGGTGAATCCGTTTGAAGACTCCGTTTTAAATCTCTTCATGTTTGGTATGGAAAAAATTCAATTAGAAAAAATTTGAAAGTGAACAAAATAAAACTTGACAGATTTTCCCATTAACATCTCTTACACTGAAGGGCACAGGCAGATGGGTAATGACAGAGAGAGAATGGATGTGGGCAAGGCCCACAAGAGATGTGGATCTTTTTGCAGAGAAACACAGACAAAGACACAAACAGCAGATTTGACAGGGACACATCAGCTGTGACTGTGAAGGAAAGAATAGAGCAAGCAGTATGGCTCTACTAGTACTGAATGCATATAATAGAAGATGACGAAAGTCCTTTGGTTGCTTATGAATGTCAATGCTTCTAAGCGATTTCCTTTCCTTGTCACTTAACATTAAAGAACCATCTAAATGGCATTTTGCCCAGTCATTTGGATAACAACCTAGTGTGCACCATCACAGAAACAACTTCTGCAAGGATAGGAGAATTTCAACTGTCTGAAACATTCTTTCTTCCTTGTGCCTGTTCAGTACCCTGTCATCTTGAGAAGCAATGGGAGGTTGAAGGGAGAAAAGAGCACATTTGTCTTTGAAGCAAGGTAAAGCAGTGATGGGATTTTTAAATAGGCCCTAGTGGGCCATTTTTCTCTTCCAATTGGTTAGAGATGTTGCAAGGAATGGAAAACTTTTAGAAGTACAAGCTTCTCTCTTGTTTCCTTATGAGGAGTATGTCTGCGATCAAGTAAGGAGCATAACTCATTTGACTATCATCTCAACTGCTGCGCTACTTTAACCTCTGTCTCCCCCATCTCCCCCAAAGACCATCATGGTTACCTTGGCAGGACAAGAGGCAGAAAACAAATGGCTGATAACTTGGATGACTCTAAAGAGGGAATTAATAAATTTATGGAGGTTAAGTGTCTATGATTCTGATCAGACTGTCTATTTCATTTGGTGTTAGAATCAAAATGCCTCCATTGAACTGTTCAGAGGAACCTGGAGGGAGGGTACTGTTGCAATCATGTTCTACTGGTGGACTTTCATAGACAACTGATTAGTTACTGTTTGGACAACAGTTGTTGGGTTTGATTCAGTTTAGCTGTTTGTAAGTTTTCGTTGTCTCCCTCTTCTTTTTTTCAGAGGGCACTGGAAGGAGAAGAAAAAGTGGAGGTTGTTGGTGCTAATCCAGCATCTTGAAGGATTTGTGTACTCTAGTTTGGAGCTTGCAGAAATTCTGTGAGGTTTTTTTTTTTGTGTGTACATGTGTGTTCATAGAGCGAGCATGGTGTAGTGGTTTTCCTCACATGATTTTCCCTGGCCATGGCTTAGTTCATTTCTTTTCATCTTGCTTCATTTCCTTTTTGCATGGACTGAATCAGCTACCAGCTGGTGCATCAACACTTCATGGAGATGTCATTCATTTTTTATGGTTTCAGACATACGAGATTAACAATGCAACTGCTTCAACAACCAGAAGCCGCATACTCAAACCTCAGATCTATTTCTTCCTTATATAGCTTGGATTACGGTCTGATCTTCAATCTTCAAGCACTACTCTCCCTCTGAGCATCTGTCCAAGAATGTTGAATATCAACATCCTCAAGTTTTCAGGGAGAAGTGGAATCCCCATCTGCTGAACTTAATGGCTTCAGATAAATCTTTAAACTTACAAGATCACCTTCAGAGCAGACTCCCCAGCCCTGTGCACATGGTACATTCTCATTGAAGTGCTGTGTTCCAAGGTAACATCAACACTTCAAGGATGTATGCCCATTCCTCCAGTGCTCTGTGGCTTCAGTGGAGAAGTATGCTGCAAAGTTCCTCTCCTTCTGTGGGCTCTTGCACACATCAAAGACACACATGCATTTTTAGAGCAGAAGACAAGAGAAAGCCTGCCTTGCTTAAGCCACAAGTGTAGTCATTGGACTGTACCCCCACTAAGCCTC
>NC_056526.1:15594145-15610943 GCF_019175285.1 Sceloporus undulatus | reverse complement strand
ATAATACATGTACTGAATTCCCCATCTCTGAATCTCTGTTTCTCACAGATAGAAGTTTGCTTATAAACATCCAATACTCCAACTAGATTCTGTCTTTTGGGATTTTTTTTTAAACACCCTGCTGGTAGGAACAAAATGGATCAGGAAAGGGGGGAGGGAAAGCTTGAAAAATCTTGGGATTACCAATTTATCATCTGGATCATGGAAACTAAAATGATAATCACAGGAATAAAAACCATGATCTCCAAATATATTGGGCCAATCTGGAAGAGCTCTAAATTGATCAGTTAGAATCTACAGTGGAAATTCCAAATGACAGCTTCTGATTCATCACAAACTTTCTGGTACTCTTTGAAAAACAAAACAAAACACCTGCATCCCTTTTTACATGTATTTCTTTTGATATATGCATGTTTATATAAATTTCTGCACAACATACATATTTTTGAACATTTCCCATGCTGTAATGATTTTTAGTACTTTCCAATTAACAATATACACATGTTTATGCCCATCTCCTTCTAGTATATATATTTTATATGCATTTTGTTTTGAGAAAAAGTACTACAAAATTCACAAAGAGTGTAAATATAGAAGAATGTGTATGTTCTAGTTTGCAGTTTGATTTGAGAAGTGTGAATCTGGTACATTAATATCAAAATGTATCTGAACAAAAAATCTACCTCCATCCATTGGGGTGATCTTTGAGCCCAAAGACAAACTTTCACTCTTTCTCTTTTTAAATTTAAATTTAAATTTTATTATTATTGTTATTATTATGAATTGAACAAATAAAGTCTAACTAATGCCCTGGATGAGAGAATGTGAAGAAAGAAGTAGAGTATATTTTATATTGAAGACATCAGCTATAGATGCTTAACTGAGATGATTTCACCCTGGTATATGTTCAGATTTTAGTTGTTGGTGGTGTTCTTTCTTCCCCCCCACCCCCCAAACTTAATGGAATCAAGAATACAGTTGCTTTAACAATGAGTCACTACTGCTACTCTCTGCTAGGTGTAAATGTGACTGTTGCAATGCTTAGGTGATATTCAGGAGTTTTTCCAGTTGTGGGTTAGAGAAAACTGATTGAAAATCAGACCTAGGCATCTGTCTGGAGCATTCCCAGTTCATCAGCTGCCTTGGAGTTAAGTGGAGTGGGCACTTGATTATCATGAAGGCTGGAATTGGATTGAAGGATCCTACTTCAGGGTGTAATAGAGCTACAAAAGTGCCAGACCTTGGAAGTACCTGGCCCTTGATTGTAGCAGCTTGAAGTGATTTTTAACAAGTACTTGAAGTGACAGAATCAAATGTTCGGTGTGATGAATGGGCTGTTCCAACACGGCAAAATCATTTTGCTCTTTTTCAAGGAAAGATCACAAATACTGAGTTCATGTTCTTGTATGGAGTCAATGCTGGGAGAACATCATACCCATGTAGGCAGAATCTCACAGTCTGACTGACATAAATGTTGAGTCTGAGTGTAAATGTGTTTTTACCAATGTGTGCTATGCCCCAGCATGCATCTGTTTCTACTCAAAACATGGCCAATAGTTGGGGCTAACAATTGGCCAGCTTGCTAGCATGCATGAGAACAAATCACCATGCACTTGCATCCCTCTGTGAATAATATAGAACATAAGCCATGAGAGTGTATGACTGACACTAGCATTGACCTCAAGAATGCGGTAGTTGAATACCCATTGTAGTTCAGGAATGAGCATGTTCTGAAGCCTTCATCCATTTTTTTGTGTTCTAGAGCTCTGGAGCACTGCAGCCATATGGCCATCATTTCTGACTGGTAGAAGTGACATCACATTACTCTCAGATACCTTTGAGGTGAGAGGGTTTGCTGGTTTAGAGTATGTGTGAATGGCGGTGTGTGTGAAATATAATTTTGAAGCAGAGCTGCTGGAACTGTTTGTTTTCCCCCTGCAGACAAAGGAGTTTATCAGACAAGGGGAACTGGAAATATAATTCGATGGCAATCTGAACGCAATCATGGGATTTAATGTTATTGCGTGATAACCCACTACACACAAATTTGGGCAATGTGAAGTCAGTCCGAAAGCAATCATGTGGTTTCATGTTATTGTATGACAGACTGCCACATGCAAATTCGGGCAATGGCATGCTATTTTCAGGCAATGGGAAACCAGTTCAAATGCAATGCATATTCACGTAATTGCACAAAACTAGTGACTTTAAGTGAATGCATTCTGGCCCCACTTTCTTTTCATTCAAATTTAAGAGAAATTCCTCCCGTTTTATAAACTCCAAACATATTTGTTTTCAGTCAACAACAACAACAACAACAACAATAATAATAATAAGTAAAGGACTTGGTGGGATCAGTGAGGATACCAATGGCTGCATTGGACCCTCAAAGGCCCATTGACCTTCAGGCTGTACAATCCCTTACCCTAATCTAGCTGCTGTTTACACATCTAAATACATTGCATGCTGTAATGGACTCTCTAATGGATCTAATGTGATCCCTGGCTAGATGGAACCTATGTGAATGGGTCCTACTCTATGCGAAGAAAAAGGAGAAAGAGGGTAATACTGGCACTGAAAAGTCAAACACAATCAGGAGTGGGTGGGGTGGGGTGGATAGTCTCAAAATCTACTTTTTCTAGAAAAAAATTGTCCCACCAAAATAACTACTTTTGAGTTTTCATCCTCACCATCAACCATCAAATCTAATATGGGGGTGGGGGAATCAAACCAGCAAATATTTAGTATAGTTCTGGTGATAACAAATGGAATAGGCTGGAAAAATGAATGTCCACTTACGCTAAAGTAATTTTATTCACCATAGTGGAATGCATCCATGTAAAATGGTCACCTATTAAGAAGTTATAATGTTCCAAGGGGTTTTTTTTTTAATGTAGGAAAAACAGATTGGGGCAAAGTACATTTTAAAAAAATCATACATATTTGCATAATGACATTAGATGTGAGCGCTAATGAAGAGGCAGTAATAAAGCTGGTTGAATTAGCATGATTGAGTGACTTAACATAGTACTTCTGATTCCAAAGTCAGGCATGGCTTTTAAAATTCCACCAGACCCTTTTCTGTGATCTCTTGCAATTTTTCATTTCAAGTTGAACTTTTACTAATTAGAACATCCCCCTCCCACCAATCTCATGAGCATGAAACCTCATTGACTGAAGTGTTTACATCAGGATGAATTTCTATTCTAAAATATTTGCACCTGACAAGATTGATAATGAAGAATGTGGGAAGATCATCACTAAAAAAGAGCACACAAAACATTATCATTTTACATTATTTAGACTTCCTTTTCAGATAACATCCAGCATCCCATAATACACTATTTAGCACTTATATAACACTTTAAAGCATTCAAAAGCACCACATATCCATTATTTGCTCAACAGTCTTTAGAAGAGCCCTATGAGATAGGTCAATATTATTGTATCTACAGCAGAGAGAAGGAAAGGAGTAATAGAAAATCAAACCACTGAAATGGAATGGAAACAATCAGAGCATAATGTTGCTGTAAAGGGATCAGAGATGAATACGGTGTTGTAGCTCAAAGTGTATATATTTGGTAATAGGATCACTTTAGTCTGGACTGAATAGTCATGTGCATCACATCACTAACTTCAAAATGCAGCCATAGGGATCTCTATTTGTTCAATTGCTGCTACCACCATTTCTGAGGATCTCCCATGCTAAATCTTTCTGCTATTCCACTATCTGTGGGACCTTTTCCTTGATCCCACTTATAATCACCAGTTGTGGGACTGTTCTAAATGATGTTGTGGATCTTTGTATGTCCACTGCCAATTTTTATATCTTAGTTCTTGCATGTGTGTGAGAGAGAATGCGTTGCATCAATTCCCCTTTTTATAACTGAGGTAAACTAATTCGGAACCTGCCTCTCGAGTTCTTTGGGTTCAAAATCAATATATATATAGTCCCAGCTAATGTTACCCTGGCTGTCTTGCCACTTCCTATTGAACTAAATTAATTTTCTCATTTAATACAATTTGTGGGTATCCTCTTAGAACCCTAGGTTTTGGGGTAATAAGTGAATCCATTCTATTGATAGTCTTGAGTGAATACTCCCCATGAGTCCATTCAAGCCATTCCACCAGTGTTTTAATAACTCCCACCCTACCATAATTTTCAACTTGAAACTATCAACAAAGTAAGTTATCTTTCTGAACACCGCTGTCAACAACAACAATAATAATTTCTATCCCACCTCTTTGACAAGATTGAGGTGGCTTACATCAATAAAAATCATATAATACAATAAAATAAATCCCACTATCCCCTCCCTGCTTAAAGCAAATCAACATAATAATTACAACATAACAATGACTATAATAAAATACAATTAAAATCATTAAAAATCACAAAAAGAACAGGACATCATGGGGTAGTCATTAGAATAGTCCATATCAGTGGGGCAATTGAGTCAGTCATTCAGGGAAGGCTTGTCGGAAGAGATCCATCTTGACAGCCTTTTTAAAGCCGTCAAGGTTGGTAATACAGTCTGCCCTCCCCATATGTGGGGGATCAGTTCCGGAACCCACCCCCCACACACACACACCCATGTATGAGGAAAAGAGTGTATGCTCTAGCCCCATAGGAAATAATGGGGTGCATGCTCACAGCGGTGCACGGGGTGCACAGTGCGAGTACGTGCCCCATTATTTCTGCCTGGGCTTGCTTTCCACTTGAGCTCAAAGTTGCAGAAGGCAAGCCTACCTATAGGGAGGGCCAACTGTATGTCAGATCTCCTCCAGCAAGCCATTACGCACAGATCACTTGGTCACAGTTTTCCCTGTTATGTTGGGGGTGCACTTTATTTCTAAGGCCCTTGTACAGTTGGCCCTCTGTTTTTGCAGAGGATCCGTTCTGGACCCCGCCCCCCTTGAAAACAGAGGCTCGTGCATATTCAAGCCTCATAGGCTTGAATGGCGTGTGCCCCCAGGTGTGTGGTTCAGATGCATGTGCCAGGCGTGCGCACCAATGGAAATAGCAGAGGTCACCTCTCCATGGATATTCAAGGGTGCAGATCCCAGATCTGCGAGTTAGGAGGGCAACTGTAGTTATTTATTCTAAAATTGTATTTATCAGTATAAATGACTGATAAAGGCATCAAGCTGACTCAGCGCCCGAACACACAGACCAAAATAAAGCTGCTTCAGGTCACTTTGGAAGTGTGCTATTTAAATGACGTATGCATCCTAAAAGGCCGGAAGCTGCATCAAAGCTTGGACTGGAGCACAGCTTTGGCATAGCTTCTGTCCTCTTAAGATGCGTATGTCATTTAAACAGCATACCTCCAAAGTGACCCAAAGCAGCTTTATTTTGGCCTGTCTGTTCAGGCCCTGAAAAACCTTATAAGCAACATGTGTGCAAGGGCAGGTACAGGCAATCCCAAGCAAGTAATTATAATTCCCTCATATTCCCTTCACAAGTTATGCTTTTAGACCAATTCTGGTTTCTGACAGTGCTACAGTCCCTAATCTGTTAGATAAGTGGGGCTTCCTGCATTAGTGTTAGAGGTTATTTATCCAAGTGCAACTTTTGAGGCAAGTAAAAGTTAGCTTCCTTTTCCTCTACTCATTAAACATGATGTGCGGTGTTGTTGGGCCTTCGCCTTTTAGCCACCTCGCTATTGATCTTTCTGATCATGTACAGTGTCCTGTCAGACAAGACAGATAATGACTTGGACTGCTGCAAATGGGACTATATGACATCACACTTTTGAGAGCAGACAACTTAGTAATCTTATCTGCCTTGACAGGTATAAAGGGCATTTCAAAAACTGATTGTATCTGCTGTGATTTTAAGAGGGCTGACGTGCGACAAGGAAAATCTTTACGAATCCCTTTTCCCCAGAGAATAAACTCTTCAAGGGGACAGTGCAATATCATTTCTTTTTTGAGTGCTAAAGAGATTATACAATGCAAAATGTTATTAAGGATTAAGAAAGTGTGTGGCAGGGAGAGAGATGCTATAAAACTGGTCAGTGGGGGTCCAGAAAATTTGCCTTTCACAAGTTCGAAGGAATTTCTGAAATGTGGCTAAAGATTATTATCTATATGAACATCGTTGTGGCAGAATTGAGGATGGCATGGTGATTTTTTTTTTTACCTCCATTCTCTCAACAAACAATTTGGCTGGAATCCTGTTGGTATCTTACATAAGTGAAAGTTTCTTTCCAAAAGTGTTTGGCCTTTTTTGTTAGATACACAACCTCTGTATTCACTGCAAGGTCACAGAGGTGGAGTTGCACACATGATGCTGTTCCATGTATAGATGTGTTTCATTGTATGTAATACAATCAATGTGTAAATCCAATCTGTATAACCGCCCACAAAACAGGTTGGAAATTTTTGTCCAGTGCACAACAATGCTTATTAGCTGAAGGTCACTAAAACACTGACAGGTTTTACTCTATGCAATCCTGATATAAGATCTTGGCTAGTGACTTAAAAGCTAAAAACATTTCTACTTGGCTTCACATAATATTGTGTATTTTTTGAAAAAGAGCAGAAGACAGCATTTTCTGTACAGGAACCATTTTATGCACACAAAAGAAATATTTCTGTACAGAATACTATTTTTTGTGGAGAAAATGCTGCCTCCTACACCGAAAATATTATTTTCTACACAAAAATGCTACATGCATTTTTCCTCCCAGAATACCTCTTGAACTGCATATAGTCTTCTAAAACTGCACGGTTTTGGAAAACTTTATCTCAGGGAGAAGAAAATTGTTAAAATGACTTGTTGCTTTCTTTCATTTACATTCCTAACTCTGTACAACAACTCCTGAAAGCCTTAGAGGGCTGTGTTCCATGTATCATACAGGAAGGCTATATGGTAGGATGATGATGATGATGATGATGATGATGATGATGATGATGATGATGATCCCACCCTTATCCATCAAAGGCCATAACAGGATACAAAATTCTGTCTTTCCCAGTTTTACCCTCCTAATAGCCATATGTGTTAGGTTCAGAGTTTAATGGCTGGTAGGAAAAGCTGCCCAGCCATGGCCTGACTCTCTAACTACTATATCACTCTGGCTCTTCTTCTGCTAAATGAGCATATAATTATACACATCACTGACCTTATGGGTTTTAATTGACCTACAAAGTATGATGGCTGTACTTTTTCAACTAAAGCAGGCACTATTCTCTAAACCACAGAAGATGATTGGATGGCAGTGGTGGATCCATTAAAGCTATGGCTATTGCCAGTCTGATGGAAGTAAGAGAATGTTCCTGCAGAAAACATATTTGTCGTCATGCTTTCTGCTAAACTCTATTAACAACCTCCATGGAGAACATGTCTGGTGTGAATATAATTCATCCTGTCATACCCAGCGACTCATTGGTAGTGATTGCATGAAAGCTCATGTAGCGTTTTCACCTCTAGCTTCACCCTCTGTTATAGTACATCACAAACTCATTTAAATAGTGATATTAATGTTTTTAGAGATCACTACAAATGTTCAGGAGCATCGTTGCCATTAATGTCTCATGGGGGCTGTACTGGAGAGTTTTATCGGCTCAAGGATGAAGTATTTGATGAAGTAATAACAAACTAGCTTTGAATTGTCTTTCATTACCCTTTATCTCTCCTGGGGAGAATATAATCTTATTCGAATTATAATTGCCTCGGTTATCAATGAGGTCTACTATTTATTTACCTGCACCCAGAAATGCAAATGTACATGCATTCTCCTGTTTTAATGTACCTGTAATGAAATTCCCTTTGCTATCAGACTCGTGCATGACAACAAATTACAAACTAGTTACGGGGAAGTGCTATTTGCTCAGCATTAAAAAGACAATGCAAACAAAATAGCTGGCCCCAAACCTCAAATGTGAGTTGTTTTTCTCTCTCTTTTCTTGAAAATGTGGGTGGATTAAAAAACAAGAGCAAAATCCAATCACTGTAAATAAATGTGTGTGGGTGTAAAGGATGAGCATAACAATATATAGCAGAATATTGTAGTAAAAGTTCAAAAAGCAATGGATTCATACAACCAGAATGGAAATTCAATAGATTGTTTCCCTCCATGATTAACTCCTCCTCTTCCTCCTTCCTCTTCTTATTTTTATATCCCCACCTTCCTTCCAAAATTGGGACTCAAGATGGCTTACAGTTTAAAAGAACAATACACTTTAAAACATCCAAATGGATTTGAGGGTACACTAGGGAGAGATGTCCCTAACTGGAGCCAAAATAATGGAGGAGAAAGTGTTGGGGATTGTGAGAGATAATATTTTATTGACAAGGAGAATAATTAGTATTCCCAAGCAGAAGGTGAGCAATAACCGGTCTCACTCCCTCCCAACACACAAAGTCTAACAGAGAAATAAAGCATATTTGATCTTCCTTGGTAAAAATATATTACTTACTACTTACAAATGCTAAGATTCTCAAAGTATCTCATGGTGAGAGGCTTTTTATCATGTATTCCTCAATTACGGAGGAGAGAGTCAGAGAACTGAGAACTACAAAATGGAGGATGAATAAACTCAGACTAACTAATATGGAAACAGAGGATGTGATTAAGACCAACAAACATACTGAAGAATAAATGCTATGATTAAACTCTAAAAAAGAGACATACAAACTAGCAATGGCTGAGTATAGGAATGCTAAAGTTGTTACTTCTAACAGAAATGTTGCAGGACCTTCTTAATACTATCTACAGTATAAATCTGGTTGACATAAGAAAGTTGTCACTTCTCAGTTTGTCATATCTATGAGACACAGTCAAAGACCAGATGACAAAAGGACAGACTTCTCTAGCATCTCATTTCTGTTTTCTTCTTGGTTTTAGACCTTTTTCATTTTCCATAGGAAACCATTTCAGTATTTGTTTACTGAGAATATATATACATTGTAAGATGGCCAGATGCAGAAGAAGACATTAGCCACTTTACTAGTGGGTAAAAAATAATTTTCACTTTGTGTGATTTCATGCAAATTACATCTGTGGAAATTCCCCTTTTGCACAAATATTAATGATGAAAGGACATTGACCTCTTTTGCTGATGATACACAGGCCTTCTCCATAACTAGCAGAAATAACAACATTTGTGTTTATCTTTAATTTAGTGTAGTTTGGGCCTGTCTGGATGAATGTGAGGCAATTAAACATTGTCCCTGGACTGACAGACTTGAACCAAAGACAGACTAATGGTTCATTGAACAGGTTTGGGAAAGACACTCTAACATAGCTCATAGCTTGTGAAGTTATTTTCACAATAGGAGATCCCCATTTACCCTACCACTGTTCCTCCAAGAAAGTATGAGATGAAAATACAGTTCACATCTTTCAGAGTACCTCACCACAAAGTTTAATTAAAATGTAATACTCTTCAATTTTCCTAATTTGGCAGGGATAGTTCTGATTAATCCTCCCCACTTTTCCAGATGCTTTTAAAATATCCTAATTTCTCACTCCTCCTCCCACTTTCCCACTTTGTCCTCAGTTTACTTGCACTGCTGCAAAATGATTTCAAGGTACCAAAGTAGTTTGCACTCGTCGTTTGTGTGTAGGTATGAATGTCTAGTCATAACCAACAGTAGGAGGCACTAAGCTGAAGAACCAGCATTGTCCAAAGACGACTCC
The DNA here is from genome assembly GCF_019175285.1 of Sceloporus undulatus. Lineage (NCBI taxonomy): Eukaryota > Metazoa > Chordata > Lepidosauria > Squamata > Phrynosomatidae > Sceloporus > Sceloporus undulatus. The sequence continues at coordinate 15,601,293 of NC_056526.1, read as the reverse complement.
GACGGTCATGTAGCCAACATGATTATTCCAGACCTTTGCCATCTGGACCATACTCTGGTAAAGCTTGGACACATGTACCTTTTTTTTACTCTGTGCAATGTTGGAAGGTATATAATAATTTTTTAATTTGTTTAATTTGTTTTATTTATTATATGTGATATATGTGTACATAGGGTTAGAGGGACTCTGTTTCCCCCAAAAAAGAAGTATAATTTAAAATCCTAATGTTTTCCAAAATCCCTTGGTAGTTTTTCTCAGGAGTGGATTTGCAGCTTTTCTCTACTGTGAATCATTAAACTGCAAGTGCAGTTTCTCAGCGAATAATGATTAGCCTTCGTTCTCACTCCAGCCACCCAGATTGTCCATTGGATCCTCTTGGACAAGGAGAAGTCTTTAAAAGGATTCCTATTCCAGTTGAGCTTTGCTTGATCAGCAAGGTCTTGAACTCTTGTGGGTTTCTTTTTGCTTGGTGATGGTTTGGCCTTGATTCCTGGTTTAGTTCTGACTGCACTTTGGTCCTTATCTCGTCTTATGGCCTCAGATTCCTGACTCCTCATTTCTGACCCTTGGCCCATCCCAGACTGGCACCTATGGCCTAGTCTGGTGAGTTACACATAGTCTTGTCAGACCCATATAGGACGGGGGGGGGGGGACTTCACACAGAACCTCATATATCAAACTGAGGAATATTAATGGAATAAATATTTAATAAGAATTTTAGGATCACTTTAAAAATGGCTGTTTTAGTCCAAAGGTTTATCTTTCATTCCCAAACAGACATGTGTGGTATAGAGTATTAGCCTTGAACCAGTGATCCCATTGAAGAGGTTGCTGTCTCACATTGAAATGAAAATTAATTAGTGATAGCCTTTGCCACCCCTTCTAAAGCTCCTGTAATATGTGAAACCCCTGTAATATGTGAATGGTTGTTTTGATATAATTGACAGAGACATCCCTTTTTCATGAATTGAATTTCTAAGAGATTTGTGAAAGCTGCCTTTTGGGTCACAAGGCTGGACTTTATTCACTTAATCAGTCATCCTTACTTGATTAATAGACTTTTTAAACAGAGTCATATATTAATAATGTAGGCTTTAACTGGGCACCTCGATCAAAGAGCAGATTTTAGCAGTTGATTGGTTTGTATCCTCTAGGCCTGTGATAAATGTCTAGAGATTTCTTGTAGTCATTCCCCTGTCTGGTCTTCCCCCTCCACATTTCATTCTGATACTCATTTCAGGCCTTGGAACTGTGATATGAATATTTAACTGAAGCAATAATTCAGTACTTATTCTCCAAGGCAGAGATCACAAGGAGAACAGCTTCTCATTCAATGCAAAATTTCCTTTCTTACAATATTCAGTACAAGTGGAGAATGAGATGATACAGGTAGGAGAGGCAAGAGACTAGGGCTTTTTTGAAAGGCAACAACAGCGTTTTGCTACATCTAGACTGGAGAGGCCGGGACTATGCCAGTTTTGAAGTTCCCACTCCTGTCTGTTAACATTTTATGATTACCCATAAGAGTTCAGATGAGTGATTCACTTTGTTCCTGCTCCATGCCATTCACACATAACCATCAGTAAACCCATTCCTTATCTTTCCACATTGATATAGGTTTTTTTAAAAAAACAAAAAGCATATTCACCTTTGTTTCAGATTATCTCATCATAGGGTTTTCATGGTAAAAGATATTCAGTAAAAGAGATACCACTGCTACCTTCTATATGCAGCACTAACAAGTGTTACCTATTGTGTCACTGCTGTTGCCTCTGAGGGATTGTCCACCAGTGTCACCCTCTACTATTGTTGTTGTCCAGTAGCTATTTGGCACTCCTCAGCAAAAACCTGTCTGATGTGGGAGACCCTAGTAGCAGTACTAACATCAACAGGAATGCACAATTTTGCCATTAAGGGAAGAAATGACTACAGATGATTTGCAAAACTTTAAAGCAGACAATGAAGACATAGAAATAGTTAAAGATTTCCCATACTTTGGCTCAGTCATTAATCAGAATGGAGATTGCAGTCAAGAAATAAGAAGACATTGAAAACCCAGAAAGGCAAATTTGCAGGAATTAGACTAGACCCTCAAATTGTCCATGCCATTGTATTTCTGATTTCATAGAATCATAGAGTTGAAAGAAACCTCAAGGGACATCCAGTCCAACCTCCTGGCACACAGGACCACACATCAATTCATTTGAAATGTGGTGCTGGAGGACAGTTCTGCCGATACCATTTGCCATTGTGTGCTTTCAAGTCATTTCTGACTTAAGGAGACCCTAAGGTGAACCCATCACAGGGTTTTCTTGGCGAGACTTATTCACATGAGAGTTTTGCCTTTGCCTTCCTTTGAGGCTGAGAGTGTGTGTGGATATTATAGACCACCAAAAAAACCCAACCCAATAACTAGGTCTATGAGCAAATCAAGCCTGAACTCTCCCTGGAAGCCAAGCGAACTAAGCTGAAGTTGTACTTTGTACATATCTTGAGAAGATATGACTCATTAGAAAATAAAATAATGCTTGGACATCTAGAAAGCAGAGAGAAAGAGGAGGGCTACATTACAGGTAGATAGAATGAATCATGGAAGTCACAGTCCTGAATTTGCAAGACATGAACAGGGCTATTGACAACAGGGTGACTGAGAGGTCTCTTATTCATAAAGGTAAAGGTAGTCCCTTGACATGAATGACTAGTTGTAACCGACTGTAGGAAGCAGTGCTCATCTCCGTTTCTAAGCCGAAGGACTGCTCTGGTGGTCATGTGGCCAGCATGACTGCACCAAACACTGTTACCTTCCTACTGCTTCCAAACAGCTAGGTTGGCAGAAGCTGGGACTAGTGATAGGAGCTCACCCCATCATGCAGCACTCGGGCCTCGAACTGCCTACCTTCCAATCTTCCAATCATCAGAACTGGCATCTTAACCACTAAGACACCACATCCCTCTCATCCATAGGGGCAACATAAATCAAAGTCAACTTGTTGGCAATTAACAACAATTAATAACAACAGTGTTCATATTTGCCTAAATTCTATTATGAGGAGGGACTCATTCAAAAGATTATTCAATAGTGTGTCAACATGTGGCCAAATTCCATTGATTCTTTGGGTTTATTCTAGTTGGGACCAACAACAGGATATATTCCACTCCATGTATTTTCTTTCAAAAATGCATTTGTAAGTATATTTTCTCTCAAAACATACATATTAATGAATTCTGGCATATTTCCTATCCAAAACGTGCATCAGGACATTTGGGAAGAATCAAAGGTTCTGAAATACTGTGTTCCAGTAAGCATTTTAATCCAGGATGATCAGATCAGTTTGGATGGGATTGGATTTGCCAAAGTTTGGTTTACAAAATAATACAGATATCCATGTGCTGCTATTTTATAGGGATTTGGACTTTCTCTATTCCATAACTAAACTCATAGCTGGCTTTTAAGTCTAATATGCTGGCATGAATTTTGTGTTCGTTTTGGGAATGGTAGCACACAAGACTCAGGCTGCATCTACACTACAGAATTATTGCAGTTTGACATTGTTTTAATTGCCATGGCTGAATGCTATGGAATGATATGGATTCCAATGCTATGGAATTTGTGGATTTTAGTTATTTGAGCTATGTAGCGTTTCTGTCAGAGAGCTCTGATGCCACAACAAACTACAAATCCCAGGATTCCATAGCATGGAGCCATAGCAGTTAAAGTGATGTCAAGCTGTATTATTTGTGCAGTGTGGCAGCAGGTTTAGTTACCATACTATGTAATGTCGGTACTGAAAAAGTACATAGGATTCCATGTCTGAAATGTAAAATTTAGTCATTTCAAATTATCACCAGAGGCTCAAACTCTGCACAAACTGGGATCAAACTGGATGTGAAAGACTAGGTTGCTTAACTTTTATTTCACTAGACTGTAGATCATGGCATAATAACATCATTCATCCGGACTGAAATAGCAACTTGATATGTGGTGCCTCCCATCTTATGTGCTGTCAAGAAAGGAAATATAGCTCCATTTGAATTTTCTGTTGGAGGGCAACAAAAGGTCACCACTCTGTCTTTTCACATCTTGACCCTTTTGGAGTCCAAAGTGCCCTTTCTGAGTTATTAGTTTGATATTTGGTTGATTCATTCATTACAAATTGCTGGTTAAGGAAAGAAAAGGAAAAGCTGACATTTCCACCATAGGTCACTGAAAAAACCCATCATCCTAACAACTTACTGTAGTTATGTTAATTTCTTCCCATGAGTTCCCATTGATGTTAACAAGGTTTTCCATTTATAGAAGTGAGAGGTTCTTGGGGCAGCTATATCTACTAGCAATGGTTTTTGCCAGCTGTTCAAGGAGAAAATATTTCCAATATTATGAGTTAGAACAATGCCCACTAATTACCTGGAAGCCTGTTATTACCTTTCCATTGGCAGAGAAGTGTTTTGGATGAGTTCATGAAGTTGGGTTCATTCAAAACAACAAACTAGTGTCAGATTGTCAGAACTGAGCCACCGACAGTGGCCCAAACTGGGATAGACATGCACCCAATCAAGAAACTAGAGTCAAGGGACATCCTTGACAGAAAGTCACAATCAATAATGAAATCAAGAGACAACACCAAAGAGCACAATGGAATTCAAGGACAAAGAACAATCAGTCCTCAAGAAGACCAAGAGTCCACACTTCACAATTATAGCATCTTGGTGCCATGTAGCTCTATTTTATGGAAACTTGGGTTTGTAGTTTGGTGGAAAGACATTAATTCCCCTGAAGTACTGCTCTCTAGCAGAATAGCAATAGTAATAGCAATAGCAAGTACTTTTCTATATCACTTATCATTGAACTAGCACTCCCTAAGCTGTTTACAATGTGTAAGCCAATTACCCCCAACAAGCTGGGTACTCATTTTACCAACCTACAAAAGGATGGAAGGCTGAGTGGACCTTGGAGTCCTGCCTGGGATCGAACTCACAACCTTGTGATGGCAGTACCAGCATTTAACCACTGCACCACCAGGGGTCCTGTTAAAGTCTGTGCCTCTTCTGAAATTACAAAATCCTGGGCTTCCATATGATGGAGTCATGACAGTGGAAGTGGCATGAAGATGGTAAGACTGTGCAGTATAGACATACACTCCAAGTTGTATAGCAAAACTGAACTAGAACAGGAAGTCCTCTTATACTTTTACCTGTCCAAAGGCTAACCTGACTGGGTGATTTCAATCATGACTTGTGATCTGTTCAAAGCAAAGTTATCCAGAGAGTAGACTTTTATGTATGTATGTACGTATGTATGTATGTATTACCTCACCTTTCTCCTAACAGGAGACCCAGCTTTGCTTTCTCTTACACTGTCCCGCCTGATATTGAAAGGAAAATCCACTCTGCTGGTGGATTCTATCAATGGGTTGAAATAATTTTATCTAATTAATTAAATGAAAGAAATAGATTTAATTATTTAATATTAATCAATTAATTAATTAGTATTAAGTAATTAAATCTATTTCTTTCATCTCCAGTAGCCATACTTCCCTGGATGAGCTACAGTATGCTTCCTGAATTTGCATGGCATCTTTGCATAGGTGCAACACTAATCTTTTCCCTTTCATTCCAGTTTTAGAATATGCTCTGCCAAGAGAGAACACTAAGGTTGGTGATTAATGTTAATTAAATTTTCTCCCATAATGCCAGAGTCTTTGGTCAATAGATACAAGATGATTTGGGAGGGGGCAGGAAACATTTCATACTGTCTCTCCCTCCCCCTGCTTCATTCCATCCTCCTCATGCAACCTTCTTCAGTTTTAGACTTGTCCATCTTTTTCTGTCTGTGGCAGATAAAAATCTTCCAGGTCAACAATATCAATAGTTTTTATTACAGAAAGCTGATACTATCAGCATCCTATCTGTCTATTTAATTAGAATCCTAGAAGGATGTAGTATGTTGTTCCAGCTTTAGGCTCTTGGACAAATGGGTGGAGGGAGAAAAAAACCTCCATTTTAGGAGAGAACTCTTAAAGGACAATGCCACTTCTCTCCTTTTTCTAAATGGACACATTCCTTTTGCAGATCTCAGGAAAGAAACCATTATTGAGATTATTGTGAATGGGGATGACGAAGAATTCATAATAATGTGGATCCAGAGCATCCTTTCCATTTGCAAGAGGGACAGAACACCTGTAGAAATACTGTATAGAAAAGGGGCAATTCCCCCCCCCCCCCCGTTTCTCTTTCTTTCTGTAGCTTCCTCCTGGCTCCTGTCCCATGCCACCTCCCATACTGTTCTGGAAGGAATCATAGGCGCCTTACAGACGGGCCTAAGTGGCGCCGTCGTTGCACCAGGAATACGCACGAGGGGCGGCACTTCCGGACGCGCCTTGCCCCTCGTGCGTATTCTGTACGGCAAGATGGTGGCGCCCTATACAGACAGGCGTGGCCATCTTGATGTAACGGACATGCAGCGTCCGGACGTCTAAACCCGGAAGAGATGTCGCGAGTGCGCGCTTTGGCACTTGCGACGTCTCTTCCGGGTTGCCAGAAGGAGCGCGATTTTCACGCTCCTTTTTTACAGCACGGGGGAGTCGCACGGTTTGGCTGCAGCGGCTTCCCCGCGCTGCAACCAGCAGCGGCCCAAGACCGCCCCTTTTGGGTGGTCTGTAACGGGCCATAGAATCATAGAGATGGAAGAGACCTCAAAGGCTATCAAGTCCAACCCCTGCCATGCAGGAATATACAATTAAAACACCCCTGACAGATGGCCATCCAGCCTCTCTTTAAAATCCTCCAGAGAAGGAGACTCCACCATACTCCGAGGGAGTGTATTCCACTGTCAAACAGCTCTTACTGTCAGGAAGTTCTTCCTAATGTTGAGGTGGAATCTCTTTTCTTGTAATTTGAACCCATTGCTCCATGTCCTATTCTCTGAAGATGCAGAAAACAAATTTGCTCCATCTTCAGTATGGCATCCATTCAAATATTTATACATGGCTATCATCTCACCTCTTAACCTTCTCTTCTCCAGTAATCCTTGACTAAACTAGATGACAGGAAACTTAATATTAGGATGCCATTGCTAGTGGTGGATGCTGCCCAAATGCATCATCATCATCATCATCATCATCATCATCATCATCATCATCATCATCATC
>NC_056526.1:15551268-15594135 GCF_019175285.1 Sceloporus undulatus | reverse complement strand
TCCTCTGTTGATGATGCCCAAGATCAGGATTCAAGGCAGTTTACAAATTAAATGTCTTACTGCACTTCTCATTATACTATGTTAATCTGTTCCAGCCATTTGTAGTAGGGTTGCTAAATGTAGATGAACTGTACTGCACTTTGCTGCCTTTCTGTAGTAATCATATAATTCATGTGCTCCACAAACAGATTTCTCATCTGTAGTATTTCCCATATCCCACCCCTCACTTAACAATTGGTCCATGAAACTGTTAAACTGTCATGCTAAAAATGGAAAATGCTATAATAGTATGATGTTACGATGGCACAATTACATGAAATTAAAGATGCCACAAAAGTTCACCACAAGTAATCTCTGGATTTCCAGCACAGATCTCCTGGGGGAACTTTGAGAGAGGAATGCGTTGGCCACACTCACATCCCATCCATGAATGGAGTTTTAATGGAAGGAAACACAATGGGTGTTCCACAACACAAAAGGTCACTGTTCAGTAGTGAGAAAAGGGGTCATTAATGGATTGTTTCCGTGTGAAAAAAGGCACATTTGCAATGATGCCATGACATCAACAACATCATGTGGTAAAGCATATCTTGTGGTACCACTGTGTCACTATTATGCTACAACAACATGGTGTGATAAGGCCCTATAATGCAATATAGTCAAAAATATAACAAGATCAAAATCAAAATTAAATTAAAATATCAACAACATTTAAAAATTATTTAACATATGCAATTCAGTGAAAAGGCAGTGCAGTTGAAATGGTGCAACACCCTCCTTAAAAGCCTTCAGTTCTCAAAGGCCTATCAGAATAAGAATATTTAAAAACAAAATTGCCTGCCAACCAAAGGAGAGCAAAGAGGGGGCCATTCTAGCCTCCAGTGAGTTCAAGAATCTAGATGCAGTCACTAAAAAAGCCCTGTCTCATGTCCTCACTGTTCCTGTTAAAGTAGGACTACTAAGAGAAGAGCCTCTTCTATGAACCTCAGGGCCCATACAGGCTCATATGGGGAGATATGGAATGTCACAAAGTCTGAACTGAAGCTGAGAATGACTAGCAAGACCCAAACCTTATCTTTTATTGAGGTGGCATGCTGGTTTGCTTCTTCCCCATTGTGCAAGCAAAATAAGCCCCGCTTTGTTATTGTTTTTCCTTTTTCTACTTGACAGTGTTACCCAGTTGGATATCACAATAAGCAAACATGGTTTACTCAGCATAAAAGTGATCAGGAAGTGTGTGCCAGCATGTTGCCTTGTGACTCAATGACTCAGAATTGAAAAAAATAATGTCAGCTGTTAGCTTCCATTACTGAGTTGGTGAACAGATTATGGATTTGGGTCTAAACATTAAAGGAACTTTCTAAGGCACTGAATCTGTCTGGGTGGGTGAAAGTGTCCAATGGCTGGGAGAGTCTTTTTACATTTTTCTGAGTAAAACCCCAAGCATATCCACCAATCCATTGTCATGGAAGCCACTAGCTCACTGGCATTTCATAAGGATATGGACCTAGTTAACCTACCAACAGCAAACCCAGAAAAATTCTGTGGACATTATCACACCAGCCTTGTGTCTCGTGGCAAATGCATTATGAAAGGAAACACTAACATATATCTTTGGAAATGTTTCTTAACACTTTTGTCTTCTTTTGTGCAACTGCACTGCTTTGAAACTTCCTTGGGTGTGAAAAGTCTCTTTGCTGCAGTCCTGGCATTACAGCAATCAGTGCCACTACTGGTTTGATAATTTTGGCAAAAAGCTTTAAAATTATTTTTATTTTGCTGTAAGTATGCAAACACAGCAAAGATATTTTTTTAAAATAATACACCCCCAAATACACAGGGTTATCCTGTTTTGGAATAGCAAGTCGGAGGGGGAGTGAGCAGGAGAATGAAGCCCCTCCCTGCCACATGACTGCTGTAATGCCAGAATCAAAGCAAAGAAACTTTTTGTACCCATGCAGCTGCACAATAATAACAATTAGAGCTACTGATGGGATTTGCCCATCAATAAGAAGATGCACTATCAATACTAACAGAATGCAGGCCAGTAGCAGATGACCATTGTATGATAAGTACTGGCCAAAGATGTTTTTGTCTTGCTAAAATTCTGCTTTATAGCTTGGTATGTTAAAGTCCAACGTGTGGATGAAATGAAAGGAACCAAAGTGTTCTTATCTTTGGTGGGTCACACGCACAAAAAAACTTCTGAACCTTTCTTCTAATCTACTATGGTCTTTTAAGTTACTTTCCTGTTTGCACCCAGCTAGGAAGGACTTTTTTTCCTTCAGTGTATCATGCTAGTATTGAAATTATGGAAGTGTACTTCTAGTTTCTGAATGAGCAAGTTTCACCTTCACTAAAATACAAGGTATTTTGCACATATTTTAAATTACTTTCCCCTCTCTTGTTCATTGCCACTTCCTCAAAGCTGGCTGTTAACTGCAACATAAAGAATTCCTTTGTTCCCATCTTCATCTTGCTACCCCATCCATCATGTAAGCCCTTTGCAAGTGACACTAATAAGTATCTCAGTGGCCTGCAAGATGATGTGAGATTTTATTGCAACAATGTAGGAGACTAGACATCTGTAGTTAAGGCACCTTTAACTCTCATTGGCTTGCATTCTAATAGTGATATATGTATGCATAGCAAGTGCAAAGGAAGGCTTAATGCTGAACATAAAGAAAACAAAAATAATGACCATAGAAGAAATAGATAAATCCAGCCTAGATAATGTGGAAATCAAAATTGTTTAAAAGTTCTCATGCCTAGAATCAAACATCGATCAAAATAGAGACTTCAGTCAAGAAATCAGAAAGAGGCTAGGAATGGGAAAGGCAGCTATGAAGGAATTACAAAAAATATTAAAGAGTAAAGATATACATGAGAGCACTAAAGTTAGAATCATTCTTGTTATTGTATTCCTCATCGCCATGTATGGTTGTGATGGCTGGAAAGTGAAGAAAGTAGGTAAGAGGAACATCAGCTCACTTGAGATATGGTGCTGGGGAAGAGTGCTTGAGGATACTGTTCAGTGGCATCACTATAGGGCGCAGGGGGTGCAGACCACACCAGGGGACACCCTAAGGGAGGGTGACACCATGGCTCCTCAAACATCTGTATTTTGGGAGCAACAGGCTGTGACATTTGCCTGTGTCTCTTTAAAATGCTGAAGATATGGAGTGAGTGGCGTGAGGGTCAGTGAGAGAAGAAAGAAGAGGACCCATTTTTTTTTTGAAAAAAATCAAATTTCAAAATTTAATTTTTTAAAAAATTAAAAATTATTTTAATGTTTTCTTTAAAAACATCACATTTTATCAAATTTTCACTTTAATCACATAATCGCTTGGATGCTGTGTACGGTGACTCTTCTCCTTCGATGGCAACCGTCAAGAATTGGTTCAATGAGTTTGTTCATGGCCGCACATCGGTTTTTGATGAGCCACGCCCAGGTGCCTGTTCTATCGGCCGGAAAGGTGATGGCCACCGTTTTCTGGGATTCACAAGGTGTGATCCTCATCGATTACCTCAAGAAGGGTAAAACAGTTACGGGGCTCTACTATGCCGACTTATTGGGCCCATTTGATGCCGAATTGAGGAAAAAACAGCCCCCGTTTGGCGAAGAAAAAAATGCTGTTCCACCACGCCAGCTCACACCTCCGCGGTCGCCATGGCCAAATTGGTCGAATTGGGCTATGAATTGCTGCCCCATCCATCGTATTCTCCAGATTTGGCTCCCTGTGACTTCTTTTTGTTTCCAAACCTGAAAAAGTCACTCGCCGGGAAAAGATTTGGGTCGAATGAGGAGGTCATCGCCGCCACGGAGGCCTATTTTGCAGACCTCGGGAAAACGTATTTTTCGGACGGGTTGAAAAAGTTGGAGCATCGCTGGGCCAAGTGTATCAAGCTAAAAGGAGACTATGTTGAAAAATAAATTGCCACTTTTCCAAAATTTTCGTTTTTCTTTTGTAGGCTAAGTGTTTATTGAATGACCCTTGTACGTTGTGCTGAATGGCTGTTAGATTGTAGCCATTGATTCCAGTGGACAAACACATCTGTCCCACCAAAGTACCCAAGAGTTTGGAAATATTGAAATTCAGATGACTTGTTGTCAAAGAGCATGTCTGTATTACCAGCTTATTTTATATTGGCTGAATTTGCTTTTATAGTTTCTCCACAAATAATCACAGGGATTATTATTTGATGAGAGCTTCTTGTCCTCCTGAGAAAAAGACAGTACTTGGGATACACAGCAAGCTTAGAAAGATAAATCTTTCCTTTTTTAAAGCTTCAAGCATGCAGTATAAGAAATTAGCTATATAGTCTCAGGCAAGGCAATATACACCTCTTCTGCAATGCACATACCCCCACGTGCCATAGAATTTTGCATGTGTCTTTTCCCACAATGGTTTCCTTGCTGCTGATAAGAATTTTCCTGAATTTTGGACTATGTTCCACACTTCACCAGAATGATAATGAACCTCTAGCAAACAAGGATGTTTCTGGCTAAAGGCCTTCTTCTGAACAGGTGAAAAGTCTAGAGAAGAAAATAAGAGAAATCCAAGAGTACAGTTCTGCTTGACAGATACCTCTGGGCTTCTGTCCAGCCAATCTGGGTGTTTTTCTCATACAGCATTGTACAGGATAGAAGCTAAATTATTAATGGCTCTTAGTAGTTTGACAGATACAGCTCATTCTGATGCTGCAAACATTTCACACCTTGGTATTGTCCACCGGGAAAACATTTCACATTTTACGCCAAAGACTCAGGCAAAGAAGGAAGAAGAAAAAGTAGATCTGTCTGCATTGTTTTGCTAAGGGAGCCTTGGCCAAGATGTTACACAAGCATCTGGAAGAACCTCAGCTGGTTTAACATTCAAGTCTTGTTCTCACTAAGACAGGAAACCTGTGTCTGGACTGTATCATTTCAGATGAGATCTTACATGACAGAATACCCTTCCAAAGGCCCTGCACCTAGAAGTCTAGTATATCAGGAAGGGGCATCACTGGCATTTGGCCTTCTCTGTGATGAAACAGGTGTGGTGCCCCACTCTTATCTCTTTATGTGATACATCTGTGGTGACCTTCATCTGGAGTTCCCTCTATTCCACCAGAAGATGCAAACAACCATAATGCCCAGTAGATACTATAGTTCTTCTTAAAGCATTTATCAAGACAAATCATTCCAAAAATATACACATCTTTAACATTCTGTTTGAGGAGGAACAATATAGATAACATAGGGGCTATACACACAGTCCTGAAGGGCAACCTCTAGCCACCCCTTTTACAGTCAGATCGGGGCTCCAGCAACTACACACTGTGGCCCTGATCTGGCCTTACAGTCAAGAAGTTGAAATATTTAATATTTCATAGTTAATATTTCATATTTAAAGATGGTTATCATATCACCTCTCAAGCTTCTCTTCTCCAAGCTAAGCATACCCAGCTCCCTATGCCATTCCTCAGAAAGATTTGCAGAAATGTTATCATCCTGGTTACCAACCTCCTCTGAACATGTTCCAACTTCTTGAACTGTGCTGCTCAGAACTGGGTACAATATTTCAGGTGTGGTCTTTTCAAACCAGAATAAAGTAAAAAGTCAAGAGCTGGATCTTTCCTAGTAACCAGATGCAGTGTTCCATTGTCCCTTTCATATATGTGGATGCTTAATGCACTGGAATGGGGTTATGACAGTCACCTTGTTCTACTGACAGGTAGCATGCATTTCAGACAAAGAAGATTTAACCTTGAAATGGTTTTCTATAGTAACATGTTTGTGTTAACATTTCTGTCAGTCTTCAAAGTGTTAGAAAACTATGCTCAGGTGGAAACATCTTGATCTACACTGATGGTGACAGACAGAGGCATAAACATGAATAATCAATGATGTAGCAATTTCTGTAGGGAAACCTTAGTAAAAATAGAACACAACACATTTATCATTGTTTCTAGAGTATGCAGAATCATTGCACTACTGAAGCAGAGAGCCATCTGAGATGTGCACGTAATGCTTATTTTCAATGAGTTCAATTGAATTTCCAGTGCTGTTTGAAAGTGCTTTTGTGGACAATGGTAACTGGGAATGTCCATGGGTTTGCACCAGAGTTCACTTCAGATTTTTGTATAAATTTTAAAGGAGGTATCCATAATAATGAACATAGAATTCACCAGGACTGATTAACAGCTCAACATGCCAGGACTGATTCACCATCTCACTAAGATTGGAGCCACCAGCTGCCAGAGATCTCATTTGACCTCCAAAATCATGGTGGCATTAGAAGGAGGAACAAGTGTAAGAGTAAAATTCAGCTCTGCCATCCTATTATTCTGCTGTCTTCATCCATCAAAGGACAGCCAAGGATCATGGAATGAAATAGGGAAAAAAAGATATCCTCCCCAGTATATCATCTTTACTAAAGACTGAAACGACATGCAGACTAACATCTCCAATTGTATTTCCCACCCTCCTGTTTGGTTTGTAGCATCTTGTCTGATGAAAGAAGCCCATGGAACTTCAAAAGCTTGCAACAGGTATGCATTTCAGTTGGCTAATAAAGGTATCACTGATGGATTTTTGTTTGTACTCATATTATTAGTTCACACTAGCTACATTATTAATTATTATCACTATTTAATTTAATCCTACCAAAAAAAAAAAAAAACCCCACAAAAAACCAAACATATTCTACCACTATCTGATGAAGTCCATTCCTTTGCTGAATGGGTCTTATACAGTCCAATTTTTTCCCTAATGTTTAGCTGAAACTTTTTTTTAATTAGAAGTTATTGCTCCATGTTTTAGCCTCTGGACAGCAGAAGATAAGCACACACCACCTTCTACATGACATCCCTTCAGATAATCAAAGATAGTTATCATATGACCTCCCAATCCTCTCATTTCCAAGCTAGAAATAGCCAGCTGACAAATTCATTCCTCATTAGGATTGGTATCCAGACCTTTCACCATCTTGTTCAGCCTCCTCTGAATGTGTTCAAACTTGTCAATATATTTCTTGAACTGTCATACCTAGAATGGAACACAGTCTTCCAAGTCAGGTCTGAACAAAGCAGAATAGAGTGGAACTATTACTCCCCTTGATCTGGACACTATACAAGTCTTGTAATCCTACGTTTCTGTGAAAAGAACTCATCAACATCATCTACCCGAAGAAAAAGGGAATTATAGTATCAGATGATATATTTGTTTATAAGAGCAAATGAGAAAAGAACTGAGCAGATCGTGGGGAATATGTTTTCATTCTAAAACATTTTTTGGAGATGTACAGACAGTCTGAGGAAAAAAAGGAGGGGAGCTTTTTGTTATGATATTAATACAGTGAAGTGGATCTTATTAGCAAATCAGACCTACTGCATTATTACACTAATTAGACCCATTTCTGCTGTTAGTGCAGAAAATGTTGTCTCATCACCATCCCAATTCTCCTCCTTCAAAGGCCTGTCTCAAGGATTCAGTCTCTCTTCTTGCAACTGAAAATTAATAGCCAGATTTTGATCAAACCAGTTTTAAAGTGAACAAGATTGTGTAAAAAGACCTTACAAATTCTAGGCCAGAGGAGAATGGCTCCAGTACACTCCCTCTCAGCTGATTTTATTAGACATCTGTGATACAGTCTTCTCAATCCATACTCATGTGTCCTAGCCTCTAAGTAGACCAGATCAGTATATTTTAAATACATATCAGTTTTGTATGTGTTCTTTCCCTAATTTATTCTATCTAGTTTCTACATCAATTTGCATTCTTGCCCCCAAATCTGCATCAAATTTTCATTATTTTTAATGTATTATTTCACAAAATACACATTTACTACCTCTTGCTAGAACATACCATGAAGTGGTGTGGTGTAATGGTTAGAATGCTGGACTAGGACTTCAGGAGACCAGGGTTTGAATCCCTTCTCTGCAATGAAACCCCACTAGATGACCATTGGCAAGTAATGCTCTATGAGTTCTAGAGAAAGGAAGAGAGCTGCAATGACAGATTTGTGAGCTTTGTGTGGTTTCACGGCTGCACTTTGCCAACTCTGGGGAGGTGCTCATGGCCAAAAGACCCATGATCCCCCTAGACTCATGTTATCCTGTTTAGACAACACAGCCCATTAGCCCTGGAGTAGGATTGGGTCCAGATTAAGCAGACTGTATGCAGATCCAGTGGGTCCAGCTTAATGCACTTCTGAGTTTGTCATAGAGTTTTGTGGACTGCCCCCGTGCGCCCCTTACCTTACTCAGCTGTTGTCACTAATAATAAGCCCCCCATTGCAACCTCTGACATAGAAATGAGGCTCTTGACTGCAAACATGTGGCCAGATGCCCTATTTCCCCATCAGACATGGTGATGGAAGTGCTTCTTATTAGTGGTTATAGCTGAGTAAGGTAAAGGGTGCATGGTGGTAGTAGGTCTTTGAGATGGAGACACTGACAGCAGGTGACCGCCAATATTGCAACTGCCCCTGCAGTGACTTTTTGCATCTGGGTACTAGTGTGATTGAAAGCTCATTGAGGGGTTTCCCCTGTTAATGAAAAAGGATGCCCTAACTACGCTTTGGGACAGAGCAGCTATAGGTTGGAGGTGTCATTGTGTGATAAATATCTCCATAGCCACTTTTTTCCAGCTCTAGTTGTGGTTTAAAAGCCATGTGTAATAAAGTCTACACTTCACCACCTTTCAAATTACTCCCTTTCACTAACAGACAGCTTTGACTGTCAGGAAGTTCTTCCTAATGTTTAATTGGAATGTCCTTTTTTTGTAACTGGAATCCACTAATTGAGGTCCTACAGTGTGGAGCTGCAAAAAAGATGTTTCCTTTCATCTTGCACATGACAGCCATTCAGATATTTGAAGATGGCTATCACATCACCTCTTTTAAGACATTGTAGATATATCTACAATGCGGTGGTTAAAACTCAAGTTGTTAAGACTCTGACTCTGTTGATTGCAAGATCTTCTGGTTGGCAGTTCGAGGCCTGGATGCCAAATGATGGGGTGAGCTCCCATCACTAGTCCCAGCTTCTGCCAACCTAGCAGATCAAAAGCATGAAATGCAAGTAGATATAGAGGTACCACTCCGGTTAGAAGGTAAACAGCATTTTGTGCAATCATGCTGGCCACATGATCACAGAGTAGTCTCTGACAACTCTTGCTCTTTGGCTTAGTAACGGAGATGTGCACCATACCTATGGTCGGACATGACTTGACAACCTTGTCAATGGAGAATACCTTTAGATGTATTCAATACCTTCAACTGTTTCTCATAGGGCTTAGTTTCCAGATCTTTTACCATCTTGGCCATCCTCCTCTGGACACCTCCCTGCTTGTCACTTCTGGGAACTGTAGTTGAAACCTAAGATTTTGGGAACTGTAGTTGAAACGTAAGTTTCCCTTGGTCTAGGTAAGTGGCTGCCTTTTTTTACTGGATTACAAAACTTTTGATGGAGTAGTAGAAAGCAAGCAAAAATTCAACCAAGATTAATGAGATGGGGCATGTTTTCAATGATAGCTTCTAAAGTGAGGGGAAGTACACCAAATTGGGATATTTCCACCCAATTTCTCTAGGCAGTACATTTTAATGCTTGGCCTGAATAAGGCCCATTTTCAGCTCCCAGGTAATGCTTAACTGAAGTGCTGAGTTATTCTACTTTTCCCTCATGCTTCGAGCTAATGAAGCTGCTCAGTTTTAAAGGGCTGCTTAATCTATGTTAATACAGTGAAGATGATTATGGAAGCAATAATAATCCCAGAGAAATTGGTAATGACTGAAAATCAATGTCTGGCTTGTTAATTATAAAGCTTTTACCATAAAAAGAAATAATTTAGAAACCAGTTAGGAATTTTTTTATAAGATACTATTTCAAAGAAATTGTAGTTTTTATTTATTTATTCATTTATGTTAATACCATGGCTGAAAAATGTAATTATTTTTTACTGCACTCCTTTTTGAATGGAAATCTGCAGGTAAAGGTTTGGTTGGTTAATTTCTATAATATTTGGACCATCTCTCATTACCTTTTTAGCATTTGTTCCTCTAGGGATGCAAGCACACATTTCTCCATTTAGGGAAGTAGGGAAGGATAAGAATTTCTTCTTTTTTTATAGGAACATCCCCAAAATTATGTATTTATTATGTTCCATCTATCTATCCTTCTATCTATCTATCTATCTATCTATCTATCTATCTATCTATCTAGAGTATTTATATCCCACCCTTCAACCAAAAGGACTCCCAGGGCAGCTTACAAATAATTAATTTCACAGTTCCATGCCCTCAGGTTTGCAATCTAAATAAAATATGGCACATAAAGAAAGAAGTGGATGGCAGTGGGGCAGTGGAAATCCAGCAGACACTGGCTACTCTTCTCTCCCTCAAAAGCCAGAGCAATGGCAGTTGAAATCTGGAGAGAGGTCCTCTCACCAACCACTGGGCCCAGGCATGATGGAGCTGTGTCTTCTCCTTCTTTGAAGCCAGAGTAATGGCCATTAGAGTGGAAGTAGGGCATCTTACCAGCTGCTGGGCAAAGATACAATGCAGCTGTGCCTGGCTGCTCTTCTCTCCATCAGAGGCCAGAGCAATGACAGTTGGAACAAAGAGTAAGGGACTCTCACTAGCTGCTGTGGCCAATGTGCAGAGGATAATATTTGCTCTCATCTCTTCAATTTTCATATTTCTTCAAAGTTTTGTTGGTGGCTGGTGACTCTGATATCAGTGGGGCAGGGGAATCTGCTGCAGGCGGTAGGCCAGATGTTAAAGGAGCTATGCAAGATGCTCAATCTTATCCTCAAAATGGAACAAAAGCTTGGACAGTTCCATTAACTTCAAACCTTGAATAGACTGTCCACATGTGGGAGGACCAAAACTGACAGATCATTCAATCCAGGCCTGGGTCTGAGAATTCAAAGACATAGCTGTGTTAGTCTGCTGTGTTAGATCAGTATGCAAAGGGATCTTGTAGCACATTTGAGACTAACTGAAAGAAAGAAATTGGCAGCATGACCTTCGTAGACTTGAGCCTACCTCCTCAGATGCATATCTGGAGTAGAGAATCCAGAGACAGACCTATATAATCCATTTGTGTGAGAGAATGTAAATTCAAATTTAAAACCTTATGCGTAAGTGGGATATATTGCCTGGGAGTGTGGTGCGACATTATCACACTGAGAAAATTGGAAGGTTAATGCAGTGTGATCCCAGGTGCAATCATGGGGGTTTATGTTTTTTCACAAGAGGTTATCACACATAATCAAATGCAATGCTAAGTCAATTCGAACCCAATTTCCCCAACCCAAGGGATGGGTAAATTCAGGGAAACAGAGAATTTACAAATCCTGTTCCACTCCTAAGTTGTGTTCGAATTTGCCAGGTATGGAATGCATGTCTTGGTCGCCCTTGGATTGCCTTCAAATCAGACTACAATCCCCAAGCTCCTTTGCTGGCTGCAATTTTCTCTCCTGTGCTCCCTGGATGCTGCCTCTGGGAGCAAAGGGGCCAAAAAAGTCAAGTACACAGGAGATAAGTACTCCTGTGCTGTCCAGAGGGGGGGGGGCTCTTTTTGGGGGAAGCCCAGAACACTGGGCTTGTCCCCCACCCCCTTCCCCCATTCTATCCAGGGGCACTTGAAGGGGGGGGGGGCTGTGAGAAAGGGATTCCCTCTGACGTCATTGCTAGGGGATGTCATAAACCATATATGGCTAATTGCATCACAGGAACTCCAGCGGGACAGAGCCAGAGATCTCAAACCCCAGGTTTTGGGATGTTGAGCCTTCATTGTGCGAGGAGAAGCCTGGCCGGATTTGGGTCCTGGGGGTCCCTTGGGAGCTGAGTTTCACCCAGTACCTTTCTGGTAAAAAGCCCTTCTTCCCTCTTCAACCTTCCTGGTTCTCTGGGAAGGTTTATTCAGAGGAGGTTTGCCATGGCCACCCTCTGAGGCTGAGAGAGTGTGACTTGTCCAATGCTGATGTTTGTCTTCAAGTCATTTCCAACTTAAGGCGACCCTAGGGTAACCCTGTTACAGGTTTTCTTGGCAGGTTTATTCAGATGAGTTTTGCCATTGCCATTTTCTGGGGAGGCTGAGAGTATGTTACTTGCACAAGGTCACCCAATGAGATTCAATCCCTGCCTTCTAGAGCCATAATCCAATGCTCAAACCAAGTACAAGATTACATTGGACTGCTTTTGTATTGATGAATTCCCTAAATAAAGTGAAATAAAGGGTAGCAAATGAACAAATAACGTGAAACAAGGCCAACAAATGAACAAATAACAAGGCAAAACAAGGCAAAAACAGAAGCAAGCCTCGTTGGAAGTGTAAAAAGTCATGATCGATGCTGCCCTCAATTCGCATGTGCAGGGATGCTAATTCGAATTCTAGACTACGATGGGTACATACTCATATGATAATTTCTTTTGCATTCAAACTGCTTTGGCTTTCAGATGGGCGCTGTGTTCTTCTATGGTGTGATAATCATCCACGTATTTGCGTTCATTTCCAAATTGGCCCTACTTTCTTTTCTTTTGAAATTGGGAGACATTCCTTCTATGTGACAATGTAGCTGGACTCTCCTTTTTGGAGATTTTTAAAAAGAGGGTAGATAACAATCTGTCGGGAGTGTTTTGATTGTGCATTCCTGCTTGGCAGAATCACCCTTGAGGTTTCTTGCAACTCTATGATCCGATGAATCTATGATTCAGATATTTATACCCCCACCTTCAATGTGATCAATATATAGTGAAGAGAAGTGGGAGTTTCTGAGAGTCAGTGGTGAATCTGGTCTGAACTTTTAAGCTGAACTTTTAAAATTGATCCAAATTGATCCAGCCTATTGGATAGCTCCTTTAAATTTTGGACTAATCCCCAGAGTGCATTCACGATCCAGAGGCATCAGAGTCACTGATGCCCTCTGCTGTTGGATGTGTTACTCCCCAAAACAGCTTGCCAACCACTATCAACCACTTTCAGAGGTCAACAGTGATAGGGAGCACTAGGGACCTTCTATGGTAAGTTCAAACTCGAAAGAGTCAATGTGAACAGGTCCAACTAGCAATGTGTATGACCATAGAGTGAGAATTCAGTATCTCTTCCTAGAATCCTCTGCAATCAGAAAAGTCCCACAATAGATTTGAGGGGTTTCTTGGAACAAGATACAGTGGTACCTCGGGATACGAAATACCCAGGTTACGAATTTTTCGGGATACGAAAAAATCCCATAGGGATTTATTGTTTCGGGTTACGAAAGTTTTTTCGGGTTACGAAAAAACTCCGGCGCTATTTTAAATGGAGCCGCGGCAGAGCCGCGGCTTTTTCCCCATTAGCGCCTATGGGTTTTCGGCTTACGAAGGCTTTTCGGGTTACGAAAGCGGCCGCGGAACGAATTATTTTCGTAACCCGAGTCACCACTGTAGCTAGTTATCTGAAGTGAGAAACCAGCAATCTCTCTCTCTCTCTCTCTCTCTCTCACACACACACACACACACACACACACACACACACACACACACACGGGACTGGCCCCATATATTTGCCCCTTGACTACAATTGTTTCTTTCTTTCCTAGAAACTCTTCAGATACTGGCAGTAATACCAGTACTTAGCAGAAATGCCAATGTGGAACAGTTTTCTGAAATCAGAAAGTTTGAAAATCATTGGCCCAGGAAACAAGAAACCTCGCATCACAGGGAAAGAAAAAAAAAAAGGAAGAGCAATTTCATAAATACCTTCCTTATTTTATCTAGGATTTCCAGGTAATTGAAGACTCTTTCTTCTGGACAAGATAATCATTTTAACATACCCAAGGGACACTTGTAAGGAATTGGGGTTTAAGTGTCAGAATTCAAGTTTTCTGATAAAGAAGTGAATGGGAGAATGTAGGAGATTCCTATAGAGAAAGAAATTGAATCATGGGTGTATGAGTCTGATTAAAAGAGTGAATGCTTATGGGGCATTTGCTTATCTGTTCAAGTTGGATGGAATGATTGCAGGGATACTAGGAACTTCTTTTAAAATGTGTTTCAGCTGGAGCTTGATTGAAAACTTGAAATCCGCACCAGGGTGTCAAAAGGCTCATTGAAGCAGATCTGGAAAGAAAATGTTATAGTTAAACATAATAATATAAATAGGCACTGGGACTCACCAAAACATTATATATGAGGTAGGGATAAAGCACCTAAAGTCCCTTGTACACATAGCATGTTTATCTCCCAGCCATGTTCTAACCTGGCACCAATATGATGCCCAAGTCAGGACCAATTGGGTCTCTAAGGGAAGAGTATCATCAACAACAGAGAAGACCCTCCTATGTTACTAAGCAAAATATTTTATAATGAAAGCTGTCATTTCTTCAGGGGAATAGAATTTGAACAGAGTGCAACTTGCTTCAGAAATCCAAACACTGATACATATCAAAAGGGGTGGAGAGCATATGCCATCCATCTGTCTGGGCTTGGCAGGGTCAGCCACAGTTAACCCACTGCTGTCACACTTTTTCAGCTCTTTTAAAACATCCCAGTTTCTCTTTCTTCCTCCTGCTTTCCCCCTTTGCCCTCAGCTCACTTCAATTGCTGCAAGCTGAATTCAAAGTGTAAAAGTAGTTTACACTCAATTGACTCAGCAAGAGAAAGGAGAGGGGAAGACAAAATCTTGCCCTTATTATACAGTACTCAGTTTTTAAGTTCACGTGTTTTTCTGCTTAAAATTGTAGTTTACTGTGTTCTTTCTCATTAATAACTTTTGCTGTCTTGTTGCCTGGCTCAAATTTTTCTATTATATTCTATTTCTATTCTGCCTTGGTCAGACCTCACCTGGAATAATGTGTCCAGTTCTGGCCACCACAATTCAAAAAGGATGTTGAAAAATTGGAGCATATCCAAATGAGGGCCACCAAAATGGTGAAGGGCCTGGAAACCATGCCTTATGAGGAAAGATTTAAGGATCTGGGTATGTTCAGCCTGGAAAAGAGATGGTTAAGAGGTTATATGACAACACTGTTTAAGTATTTGAAGGAGTGCCACATTGAGGATGGAGCAAGCTTGTTTTCTGCTGCTCCAGAGACTAGAACATGGAACAATGGATGCAAGCTACAGGAAAAGAAATTCCAGCTCAACATTAGGAGAAATTTCCTGACCATAAGATCTGTTTGATCGTAGAGCACACTCCTTCAGAGTGTGGTGGAATCTCCTTCTTTGGAGGTCTTTAAACAGAGGCTGGATGGCCATCTGTCGGGGATGCTTTGATTGTGAGTTCCTGACTGGCAGGGGTTTGGACTGGATGGCCCTTGTGGTCTCTTCCAACTCTATGATTCTATGATTCTATAACCACCCTCTGATGTGGCCCAGCCATTTTGTCTCCTGGTTTTCATTTGTGAAATACTGCAAATCACATGTGTGTGAAATGCATCTGCAAAACATGCATAAGTAAAATTGTATGGATTTTTTTTTGGAAAAGAATGCATACAAAAACGAGGCAATACGAGCAACAAAGAACTCGTTCTATGGTGCTCGTATTGCGTCCGCGGAGTCGCGTCCGGCAGAGTTGTTCAGGGTGGTCAGGGAGCTAACCCAGCTTCCTCCCGCCCTGAACCAGATCCTTGAACCTTCTAAGGCCTGCTGTGACTTGTTTAACGACTTTTTCGTGGATAAAACTTCTCGTATAAGCGAAGGTCTGAATGCCGACATTATCGCAGAACCTAGGGTAGAAGTGTCCAGAGCCTCCGTGGACTATGTTACACTGGATCAGTTTGAGTTGGTTAGTACCGAGGATGTGGACAAGATCCTTGGAAGTGTTCGGAAAACAACCTGCTCTCTTGATCCCTGTCCTTCGTGGTTAGCAGCCCAGGGGGGACCGGCGGTAACACTTTTGTTGTGCCGGATAATTAATACATCTTTCAGGGATGGGCAATTTCCATCGGATCTCAAATTGGCCATAGTAAAACCGATCCTAAAAAAGCCCTCCCTTGACCCCCTGGTTCATAATAATTATCGGCCTGTTTCGCTGCTGCCATTTCTGGGAAAGGTGATCGAGAGGGCGGTTGCGATCCAGCTTCAGGCGGTCTTGGATGAAACGGATTATCTGGACCCATTTCAAACTGGCTTCCGGGCGGGTTACGGGGTTGAGACGGCCATGGTCGCCCTGGTCGATGATCTCCGTCTGGGCATCGATAGGGGAAGCGTGTCTCTGTTGGTGCTCTTGGACATCTCAGCGGCTTTCGATACCATAGACCATGGTATCCTTCTGGGGCGCCTGGCTGAGGTGGGAATCGGGGGCACTGCGCTCCAGTGGTTCCGGTCCTACCTCTCTGGGAGGTCCCAGATGGTGCAGCTGGGAGACGTGTGCTCCAGTGAGCGGGCCCTTAAAACCGGGGTCCCTCAAGGAGCCATTCTGTCTCCCATGCTATTTAACATCTACATGAAACCGCTGGGAGAGATCATCCGGGGACATGGGGCGCGGGGTTATCAGTACGCTGATGACACCCAAATCATTTTCTCTATGTCTCCGACTGATGCAGTGACTGGGGATGGCGTCTCTCCTCTCGTGGCCTGTCTAGAGTCAGTAATGGGCTGGATGAGGGAAAACCGACTCAAGCTAAATCCAGAGAAAACGGAGGTACTAGTGATAGGTTCCCCTGGTCCAGGAATGGTGGTGGTTCCACCTGTTCTGAATGGGGTCACGCTCCCCGTGAAGGACTCCGTGCGCAGTCTGGGGGTGCTTCTTGACTCGTCCCTTCACCTGACTGCTCAGGTGAATGCGACGGTCAAGAGTACCTGTTATCAGCTTCGGATGATTCGCCAGCTGCGCCCATACCTGGCCCAGAGGGACCTTGAAACTGTTGTACATGCTCTGGTAACTTCGAGATTGGATTTCTGTAATGTACTCTACATGGGGCAACCCTTATACCAAACTCGGAAGCTACAAATGGTGCAGAACATGGCAGCTTGGCTGGTCACTGGCGCTCCCAGGGCCAGCCACATAACACCTGTGCTTAAAGATCTCCATTGGCTGCCCATCCGCTTCCGAGCTCAATATAAGGCGTTGGTTATTACCTATAAAGCCCTAAATGGCTTGGGCCCAGGATTTCTGAAGGACCGCCTCTCTCCGTACATTCCGCCTCGCACCCTCAGAACATCTGGGCAGCAACTCCTGAAGGTGCCTGGGGCCAGGTTAGCTTCTACTGCAAGAAGGACCTTTTCCACGGCTGCCCCAGCCCTTTGGAATACGCTGCCCATGGAACTCCGCTCATCTACCACCCTGGCCCAATTTAGGAAGGGTCTCAAAACCTTCCTATTCAATCAGGCATTCCCCCGATTAAATATCCTGTGGGCCTCCCTCCTCGCTCGTGGCCGTGAGGTTGGGCTAAGGGGCTTTTTATTGTTTTTAAGATTTGTTGTATGTGTCTGTTTTTAACCTTGTATGTTATTTGCACACTGGTGCACCCTGTAAGCCGCCCTGATCGCTTGGAAGGGTGGGATACAAATAAAATTTTTATTTTTTTTATTATTAAAACAATGTGACAATGCATGGGGGGGCGGGATATGGAATACATAGTGTGTACCCAAAGTATATACATTTAAAGACATGTACAAAAAAACTCTCATAGATTACTAGGCTAAGGAAAAAATCCTCACAATCTGATGCAGGATGAAGACAGAATGAGAATACCAATGGAAAAACAAGAAAGTCAAGGAGAACAAAGCTGACAGACTGACACATTAGAAGTGAATTCAGTCTTAAGCATTCCAGTCTCATTCTTTGCAAAAAGCCAGGATGGGATAACACTTTTTGATTATTGGTAGATCTGGGTTAATTATGAATGTGGTCTCCCAGTGCTGTTGGGGAACAGTGCTGAAGCATCTGGATGACCTGTTTAGGGTCTTGCATGGCTGCTGGGTGAATGAGAGAGGGAGATAATACCCTTTCTGACTCATCCAGCAACTGTGCTAGTCCCACCCAGTGTATGAAATGTGAGATCCAGCGGCTACATGCTCCTTCCTACATTACTGGGGGGGGGGGGGGGAATGTCAGCATACAACATAGACATGGTATACATTCCCACATTTCACAGAGGAAAAGTGGGACATTTGTAGCCAAGCATCATCAGACTGTGATGAAGATGGCAAAAGGTATGAATGGGGGAAAACTTGGGAGTGTTACAGGCCGCCGCTTTGCGGCGGTCTTCTGGCACTGCTGTTTGCTCCGCAAGGGAGCCGCAGCAGCCAAACCACGCGACTCCCTCGTGGAGCAAAAAAAGAAGCTCCAAAATGGAGCTTCTTCCTGCGGCACGGTTATGATGCCACGAGGCGCCAATGGCACACTCGCGACATCATAAGCGCCACACGACTTGCGGACACACAGCGTCCGCTATGTCAATATGGCAGCTGCCGTGTGGAACGGCCGCCGCCATATTATACGTATTGACTACGTACTAGGGTTAGGGGGTGCGGAAGCACCGACCCTTCCTAACCCTAATACCTAGTCAATACGTATTTTATGGCAGTTTGTAACCCGCCAAAAATCTAGGAAAGTCTGCAGCAGTTTTATTTTGCCTCGGTCTACTGGGGAGGGCAAGATACCCCCTGTGGCATATCTAGTATATTTGACACCCCATGAGGATCAGTTTCAGTACTCCCTTCCTCTCTTCAACAGCCTTTCCAGGTCTGATGGAGCTGCTGGACAGGCAGGAGAGCGAAAGACTCACTTTCCCACTCAACCAGCCATGCCACCAGACTCAGACCCTTGGAACTCACAGCTATGGACCTACAGCCTTTCTGGGTCTGGCAGAGCCACTGGCCAGACAGGAGAGGGAAGAGACCCCCAGAGCATTGGCACCCCTTCTCACCAAGTGCATCAGTGACAGTCCCATGTGCTGTGCCAATCAGTGCAGTCTACCACCATGCCCCCGAGTGACATCCCCGCTTTCCCTCCTCTGCTTAGTTAATTGAGTGCAAATTCCTTCCTGAACTCAGGAGCTATACAGAGCATCCCAAAGGAGTGGTGTCCTCCCACCCCTTCCAGCACTGGATTGGGGCTGGGGCAACTGCATGCCTCAGCCCCAATCCAGCAATTTGCTGGGCCAAAAAGGACCAGCAAAATGCATCTCCCCTTGCCATCATGGCGGTGGCTTTTCAGGGTTTCTTTGGCTCAGTGCATCACCAAAGAAATGTCATGACACTGCCCTCCATCTGGTCAGATGGCATGATGCCAGCACCAGGGCGAAGTCAGGGGCAGGTGGTGGACAGTCACCACATCCCCACTCCACCCTGATGCTGGCATTTATTGCCAGTCTGTTTAGCCCCTCAGTTTGCAGCAATTGATATAAGCTGAGACCAAACGGGATAAATGGAAGAAAGAGAGAGAATCTGAAAAAGTGGGATGTCAGGACTGTCCCTATCATCTAGGCAATTTAAGCATATGATATGGTATGTTAGAGTTCAGCATATTTGCCAGAAACAAAGAAGTGACCACTACAGGTGTACTACCTTTTCATCTTGGAATGGGAGGGAGATATGCATTACTGAGATGAATTTGGATGGTTAATGGGCTTTCCCTCATCAAGTGATTCAACTTGGTGTGTGTTTGATGAATAGACAGGAATATGAGCAGATCCTGACTAGGGGATGCTGGGAGCTGTCAACCAACAAATAATTTATCCAAATCTGAGAAAACACAAAAGAAAATCACAAAATTTCTCATTCTTGATGATGAGAAGGTGTCTCAATATATGGAGGCAGCCTGTCAACAAATAATCCTATTGTTTATTTTTTGGTTATTTATTTATTTTTTTTCCAAACTGGCCACAAGGAATCCTCACAACTAGAGAATGAATCAAGAAGCATTTTAAAAAATAAAACAAAAATAAAACAAAAACTAAATGGAAAGAATGTCTCTACACAAACAACTGCTTTCCCCTTCTTTTACAGAGGACATGGCACCCAAAATGAACCCAGACGAATTTGCTGGCTGACTTAAAAGATTCAAATTACCCATCCAAAGCTTCTAATTATTAAACATCCACACACTGAGCACCACCATTTCACAGAGCTATAGTAATTTTGTACCAAAAACTGGCAGCCTTCATTGGGGGAAGTCTTGCCAAAAATGACGCAGACAATGTTTTTCCATCTCACAGGTAAGAAAAGAAATTCCATGGTCTCATGTTCTTGCATATGACATGAGACAAGACAATTCTTGTATCCAGTGGAAGCTTCCTATATCATATATACACACTGAATATAAAGAAGTTAACTGTAGCTAAAATTAGGAGGCGTTTTCTGAAGGACTGGATAGAGCTGTCAAAACTTTCGGAAAAGCATCCACGCAACTCAGTCGGCCAAAGTTCACTACATAGACCAAAGAGATAACAGTGTGTATCCCTGAAGCTCTCCTGAATAGGCCACTAACAATGAGATCAAAAATAGATAGTGAATGCCTCCAGTTATGTGATGGAGGACTCCTCTGATAAGAGCAATATGGGAAGAAGGGAAGGAGATTGGCTCTTTTCATGAAGTAAAACAAAGACTCAGGGCCACAGACTGGGAGAAAGGACAAGAGCAGATAGAATGGGGAAAGGAACGGACTTCACTTTAGGCTGAGTGAAGAAGTCAAGTCATTAACCTTTCCTGAAAAATTATCCTCTAAATCAATTGTAACTCCCCCCCCCCACCCTGTCTTAACATCAGAAAATCTGGGAGTTTCTGTCTGCAGAATTTAGGAATAAGGCATCAAACAGATAAAGGTGAGGCTTCCAGCAAGGTGGCATCTTTGCTGTGATAATAAACAAACAAATGAAATCTGTCCTCTTTGCTTTTCTTCTGTACAAATGGACGATGCAGCCAGGATTAGAAATATAGCTTGGGAACTCTTTATTTTGAGACTGCAAATCTCAGAATCCCCCAGTTACTGTGCCCACCTTTGAGTGGAATTATATGTACATTTCTAGCCTTTCCACCCTCCATCTACTAATACCTGGTGGTGGGAGGGATGTGATTCATAGAGTATAAGAATAAGGCACCAAATGAATAAACACAATTTCCATGGTAGCTGGTAGCTAGTTTGTTAAATTTATTTATCATTATTTATTTACAGCATTTATACTCAACCCTTCAGCCCCAAAGTCTCCCATAGCTGTTTACAAATGGCTAATTTGACAGTTCTTTGCCTTCAAGTTTACAATCTAACTAAAATATGATACATAAAGAAATGGGAGTGGCATTGGGAAAGGGGATTTGGGCTCTGTACAGATCAGCCTGAAAGGCCGGCCTAGGGACAGAGTCAGAGTGTCGTGTCCAGATGATGCACACCCCGACTCTGCACCCAGGGTGCCATGATGCCGGGTGCCACAATGCTGCATGCCACTCCACACGCTTCACGGTGGCATGGTGCTCCTCTGGCACTGCATTCATACGACGCAGCACCGAAGGAGAACCACATAGCCATGCCACCGTGGGTATGGTGCCCTTTTGAGGGCACAAAAAGGAGCTGCTTTTTGCAGCCTTTTTTTGTGCTCTCAAAAGGCCAGATCAGGGCCGCGGCATGAGGTTGATGCAGCCCCGATCCAGTGCAAAAAGGGGTGGTCTGTAGAGCCCCTAAGTCCAGAAGATACTGCTTGTGCTTTTCTCCCTCTGAGGCCACTGCAGTGGCAGTCAGGATGGATGGAGGGCCTTTCTTCAACGTCTGGATCTAGGCATGAGAAAGCTATGCTTGCTTGCTCTTCTCTTCCTCTGAGGCTACAGCAATGGCAGTTGGGATGGAAGGAATACCCTTCTTCAGCTTCTGCACCTAGGCATGATGGAGCTGTGCCTGCCTGCTCTTCTCTTCCTGCATGACCACCATAATGGCAGTTGGGATGGAAGGAGGGCTATCCATCAGCCTCTGGACCTAGGCATGATGGAGCTTTTTTCCCAGTGATTTGGGCGGAAACAATGATCCCCCTTACCTTCAGCAATGCTGAACCCTATCAACCCTACTCTGGAAGGCTGGGAAACCTACTACAGTGTAGGTACTGCAGTGGTGTTACAGAGGGATGAACAGGAAGAGGGAAGGATAAGAAAGTCCCAGTAGCTGAAATTGATGGGAGTCCAATAACATCTGGAGGCCCACAGTTTTACATTGGTTGAAGTCCTTCACTTATAAGTCCTTTCTAAAAACCATCTACTCATATCTGTACACACGTGTATATAAAACGTTAAGTAGGGAGGAGGAAAAAACATACCTACATACTCCTCTGAGGACCCATTAGAAAAAAGGAAAGCTTGCAAACATGTGACTGTAGATGTGTAGCAAACCTTGTACAGTGGGTCCTTGTTATCTGCTGGGCTTTGGTTCCAGGATCTCCTGTGGATAACAAAATCCATGGATGCTGAAGCCCCATTAAATATAATGGCAGAGCAAAATTGTGTCCCTTATATGAAATGGAAAACCAAGGTTTGCTATTTGGAATTTATACTTTTTTGGAATATTTTCAAGCCGTAAATGCTTGAATCCGTGGATAAAAATATCCATGGGTAAGGAGAGCTGACTATAGGAGTTACTGTACCTTTTATCATTCTAGGTCAAAGAATCACCTGTCAGCATGTCTAGCAGCCCTGCTCATTGGGAGGTTCTGGGCACTATAATCCAAGAAATTAATTATTCTGATCTCTGAGGGCTAGTGGATTCTGCCTCTGGTTTCAGCCATTGGATCAAATGCCCATTTAAGAAGCAAGCCCAGTTGAGCATGTGATATCAGTGACAGGGCTCACATTCCTAGTCTCTGTAAGTTTTCCTCATAGAAGAAATGTTTCATCTCTCAAGTTATTTTGGCCACCTTTTTCTCCACATTTGCTGCTATGTCTATGACAGGATACACAAACCTCAGCATCAGTAAATGATCAAATGCAATCGCTCAGTGCCCCACTAGAGGGAGTGAGTGATCTAAGCAATAAAAAGGACAAAAGGCCTATCAAGACAGTTTTTATTCTTCTGCAAATAATCTAAAAAGAAAGTTTTGACTTTACTTTGCCTCCAAAGAAAGGTTTTTATTTGTGAAACAGTCTGGAAAGTTAACACAAAGAGAAAGCTTGTAAATAGGTCCCTACAGTTTTTAATGCAATAGGCTTGAGTGTGGGTGTGTGCATTTAAGTTTTGGGGTTGGGAGCATTTCATTGCTTTTATCCTCTGCCAACTGTGAACTCCATCTCCATCACATCAAAAAAGGGATGAGCAAACGTGGTGGAGCTGCTGGGCAATTTTCTACCTCAACACCTTCCACAAGTAATATGGACTGCCAAAAATCCCTCCCCCTTCCAAATGAAACAAAATGAAAACAAGGGCGCATTATAGACGGGCCTTTAATATGCCCCCATCACGTGCTAAGGGTTGGCCGAGGACCTAGCGTCCATACCGGCCTCACCCCTAGCACGTGACGGGGGCATAAAGATGACAGCACCCTATACACACGGGAGCCGCCATCTTTACATGCTGGACGCATTGCGTCCGCATGTGTCGCCCCGGAAATGATGCTGCAAATGCGCCCCTTGCGCTTTGCAGCGCTTCTTCAGGGGCCTGAGAAGGAGCGCGATTTCCGCACTCCTTCTTCACAGCGTCCGGGAGCTGCGCCGTTTAAAGGCTGTGGCTCCCAGATGGTGCAAGCAGCGGCAGCAGCAGACCTCCACAATCCGGCGGTCTGCAATGCGCCAAAACAAAACGAATATCCATTTTTAATGTTTAACCATGTGGATTTTATGCTTTTGTTAACTGCCATCAAGCCAATTACAACTTATGGTGACTCTCTGAATGAGAGACCTCCATGTCACCCTATCAGAGGCGAGGAGGAAGTTTCTTTTCTGCTGCTCCAGAGACTAAGGACTAATCTGCACTGCAAAAATAATGCAGTTTGACACCATTTTAACTGCCACAATTCAGTTCTATGGAATTCTGGGATTTGTACATTTGTGAGATATTTATCCTGTTGTCACAACAAGCTATAAATCCCAGAATTCCATAGGATGCAGCCATGACAATTAAAGTGTCAAACAGCATTATTTCTTCTGTGCAGATTAGATACAGGGCACAGAGCAATGGGTTCAAACTATTGGGGGAGTAGATTTTACCTAAACATAGGAAAAGCCGTTACCAAAATTTCAGGGGGTCCTGAAGGAGTACTCACTAACTGTATTCAATGGAAAAATTAGTTTACCACAATGGGGAGCAGCAGAAAGCTTTTGTTAATAGAAAGCAGGGATCATGCCTTTGTCTAATGGTTCCATACCCAGAGACAGTTTCCGGATTAATATAATTTTATGAAAAAGAGAAATCAACCTGCACACAAACTCTCTCTCTCTCTCTCTCTCTCTCTCTCTCTCTCTCACACACACACACACACACACAAGAGAATTAACTAGTAAATGGTAGCAAATAGCAGGGTGGCTAAGAGGCAATACTATACCTATCCCGAAGCATAGCTCCAATTGTGGAGATGCCAGAATGAAGATAGCTCAGACACCATTGTGGCGGGGGGGGGGGGGGGGCTGGCTTGAGGAGATGCTGATTTGAAATCGGACTGAGGTCTTGTTCAATTTCAGACTAGATCAATTTGCTGGAACCAAGGCATCTCCATTGATACCCACAAATGGCTCCTAAAGGCAGGATGTTAGGAGCTGATGGGCTTAAATGACTTTCCCAGGGGAGAAGAATGGGGTGCGATATGCAGTAACAACTGGACAATCAGCATGAACATTCCCAGACAAAAAGAGTTTCATTCCCAGAAGGAAACTCCCATTGTTTGCCGTATGCAAAAAATCTCCCAATCCAGCTCACTACCACCTTTCCATAGTTTAAGGATTATGCTGATTCTGATTTTGAGAGATCCCATCATGGCTGAGTGCCTTAGGCTTCTCCCATGTTGAGCTCTCTGGATCAACTGGTGTGACTGATTTCCTGTGCTGGGGAACCCTTGTTTGGGCTACTTGTCTAAGACATCCTTTCTGATATTAATTTGATATCAGGATCACAAAGAGATGACAGAGGGCTGGTTTTGGGGCTACAGAACTCCCTGATGATGTGAGCTATTTGACAGTGGAATACATTGATTCAGAGTGTAGTGGAGGCTCCTTCTTTGGAGGTTTTTAAATGGAGTCTGGACAACCATATGTTTTGAGTGCTTTGATTGTGTATTCCTACACAGCAGGGCTTGGACTGGATGGCCCTCGGAGTCTCTTCCAACTCTATGTTTCTATTATTTTATCTATGTAATGAGTTCTTCCTCTTTTCTTATTGTCTTCTACCTTGCCATACACCATTGTCTTTTCTAGTGAGTCACATCTTCTCATGATATGTCTCCAAAATTCAGGCTCATGTTGAGTTTGATACCAGTCATGTCCCCTCTGATAGTCTGCTCTATCCTTCCTAACCAAATTTACCATAATAGAAGGTGGGGGAGACTGGCAAGGTATTACTGGTGACAAGATGTATTTCATAGGCCTTATGTTGGATGGACTTGAGTATGCTTAAGAGTTTCATTTCATTCCAGTGGGTCTGGAAGCTGAAGCTCCCTCTAAGTTTCCCCTGCCTTCTGTTAAATTTGATGGCATAGGGAATTAAAAATTCAATGCTTCCCAGGAAATCATGAATCTAATGGCTACAAAACCTAATCCTGTCTGTGATAACTGTTCTCTCCCCTGTCCCCCTGGTTTTAAGGGTATTTAGTGAAAGAAGAAGTTATACAGAGGGCTGTGGGCAAATTCTCAAGTCTTGGTTTTCCTAAGCTCAGAAAGCTTGCATTTTTTCTGAGAACTCTGTGACAGCTAAGAAAAAAAAGATGAATTAATTATGAGGTGAGCTGGGAGGGAGCTCATCCATTGCTGCCCTATGATTTAGTTGTTTTAGACAATTTCTCTTCACTTTCACCAGCCATTTCTACTTGTCATATTGCCTAATTCTCCTTGAATCCTGTAATTGTAGCCACGTTGCCTTGCCAGTAGGAAATGTATTTCCATGCTAAAATGAATTAGTGGGAAAGGACAGCTCTAAAAATTCAAAATATCTACCTCTACTTGCCATGATGAAAATAAAAATGGAATGTTGTGTATGATTTAATGAATCTGTTTCACGGTAGTTATGCTGTTTGACGCACTACATCAACACTTCTACTGACCATGTTTAGAAATTTTCCCCTTCAGATTTAATGACATTTTCAGTTTTGATATGATGTAGTTGAACATCACATCTGGAACATGTCAGCTTCTATTGTATACGCTGCCATTTATATTCTAGTTATCCCCTCCTGTTGCTAAAAAATCACAACAAGAAACTTGTATCAAGTTTTCATGGGCTTGTGCTATTTTAGAGCAAAATGTGGACTTTCAGGGAGAAAGAAACTTTCAGCCAAAAGTGTACTGCATGTCTGATATGGTTTCTAATATGGTTTCCAAGTCAGGATCATCTCAGACCATGTGATTTCTGGGCCAAAGCCTAAAATCTAAGGATGATCCCTGACAATGTCATTAAGCATTATGCATAAAGTACCAACCACACTTGTCCACAGCTTTTCATTCGAATGCACACAGCAAGAACTGTGTTCTCTTTTGAAAGTAAGTTTTAGCTAAAGGCTAGGCTATCCCCAAATCAAAGTGAAATGAGAAAATTATTCCTTCTCACCTATTTAGAGAGAGGGAACAAGGAACACTTGCTTGTAGCCAGAAGGCGGTGCAGAACAGCGTGGAGGATGAGCTCTCCTAGGAGAAAATTATGTGCACACATTTGATTTAAAAAAATCCTGCATTACAAATACAAATGGAAACCTATGAATATTTGGCCAATTTTTAAATCTAGCAAGAAAGGACAAGGCTTCTTTGTCCAGGAGTGTGTTGGGCTGCTACATTCTATTGTAGCACCCAAGTTGTGGAATGCTGTCCCCTTGAAGATAGAGTTGGTGTCAATGCTGGCTTCATTTCAGCACAGGAAAACATCCCCATAGATGGCCTTGTGTGTACACAGCACTGAACTGAGTAGTTTGCAATGTCCATAATCCATATTCCCTTAGAAGCTGCCATGATGTTACAATATATGGACATCCATTGCAAATGGTAGCCAGTGGAAGCACCATGACTGATGCACAATGGGTACTGATGAACAGTGCTGGAAGTGCTGGAGCACAACAGGAGCACCCAATGTGCATTATTAGACTGCTTTAACTTTTAAATTAGTTAGCACATGTTTGGAATTTTTAAATTATTTTTATAGTTCTGAATTTAAAATGGTTGAAACTGATTTTATTGTAAACCACTAGGGATATTTGTGATATAGGCTGGAATAAAAATGAATATGTCAATAAACCTCCAGGCCTGGGTTTGTTGTTGTTGTTGTTTGTTTTGTTTTGTGTTTTGTGATTTTTTGTTGGTTTTTTTTTTTTTTTGAGTCAGTGACCTCAGTGCATTCTATTTGTCATCATTCATTTATTGTCTCTCCATGAGATTTGTATTGGGAGGAAAGATGTGTGTGTGTGTCTGTGTGTTGCTCCATTGTCCTTGAATAGACTGTAGTTTAATGGTAGGGTCCATGTTTTGCATATAGAGGGTCTTGAGTTCAACCTCTGCATCACCAGTTAAAGCTGGGAAAATGTCCTATGCTCCATTCTAAGGAGCCACCACTTAGTAGTGCAGACACCGCTGAGCAAGATGAGCCAATAATCTCAACATGTTAGGGAACATCCTCTCAAGGAGAATGTAATGTTAAAGTTGTCTCCCCAATCCTTTGGAAAACTGAGGCCTGTCTAAGTAGGTCATACTGTACCAGCCAGGGCCAACCATTCCATTAGACATCAGTGAATAAATGCTGCTAAATGGCATCAGAGTTTTGAACATTTGTTCAACTCCTGAGCTAGTTGGTTTCTGAACATAGCAATAGCAATAGCAAGTACATTCCTATACCGCTTATCAGTACATTTAAACAATCCCTAAATGGTTTACAATGTGTAAGTTAATTGCCCCCAACAAGCTGGGTACTCATTTTCGCAACCTGGGAAGGATGCAAGCCTGAGTCTAGCCTTAGCCCCTGGCTGATATTGAACTCACCATCTTCTGGTTTGTAAGTGAGTGGCTGTAGTACAGGCATTTAACCACTGTGCCACCAGGGCTCTGGCACAAGAAGTACATCTTCTTGTTCTCTACCACTGTGGCAGCAAAATCTCTTGGGCCAACCCTGATAACAAGACAAGATTAATGGTTTGCTAGACCTTAAAGCCCTTCACAGCTTTCAATCAAGAAATTTAAAGGAGACCATGCGCCTTGGGCTGTGTACAAGTTGAGGAAAGGAAATAGTCCCACCCCATTCTCATACTGACCTGTTTATGACACACTGGGCCAAAATGTGTGACTCATGGATCCAATCCATGCTCTAGGGCAATTCTTTGGAGTAAAAAGAATCTCTGGCCTGTTACAGACTGTCAAAATAAAGCTGCTTTGGGTCTCTTTGGAGGTATGGTGTTTAAATGATGCATGGGTCCTAAGAGTCTGGAGGTCACACCAAAGCCACACTCCATTCCTAAGCACTGGAGTGCAGCTTTGGTGCAGCTTCCAGATTCTTAGGGTGCATGCATCATTTAAACACCATACCTCCAAAGAGACCCAAAGCAGCTTTATTTTGGCAGTCTGTAACAGGCCTCTGCTTGCCCTAAATCAGGCCAGAAACTCCAGAGAGTACCATGGCCATGAAGACTGCATGATGGTGCAGAGGCATGGGAAGGAGCATAGACCTCTTCCTGCCTAGAAATTCCAACTCCCACAATAGTTGTATGCCCTCTTCACACCTACATGCCTCCTACTGCAGTCTTATTCCACATGCCACCATCAACTCTGCTTAATGAATGTGTGCTACATATCTCAAAGCCATCCCTGCCATTAGACAAAATGAAGATGGTCAGTGGGGTGGTGTTAATGGAGGAGGAGGAGGCAACACTGCGGCAGCCAGCTGGCTGTTTTACTCCAGTGAATAAAAAAAAGTGACTGTATATTTTCAACCTGTTTGGAAATGAAAACCAGGACATTATGTCTGAGCAACATCAGAATGTAGTCAACGGGGCATGGCCAGGTAATAAGTGGGCAAAATTTATTAATGAGGAAAACCTCACAAAACTA
Organism: Sceloporus undulatus; assembly: GCF_019175285.1. Lineage (NCBI taxonomy): Eukaryota > Metazoa > Chordata > Lepidosauria > Squamata > Phrynosomatidae > Sceloporus > Sceloporus undulatus. The sequence goes on along the minus strand of NC_056526.1, from coordinate 15,565,021 downwards.
CTATTTTAAACAGAAAAACCCTGGAAGTTTTGTATAGCATTTAGGAAAGGCTTTAAAAAAACCCTCCCATCAAAATAATAAGAAATGGCAAGACGCTGCCCCTTCTTCTTCTCTCCTTTCTGCTGAATTGAATCAGTGCAAATTACTTTTGCACTTTGAATTTAGTTTTCAGAAGCTAAAGTAACAGAGGAGAAAAATGGGAGGAGGAGAAAGAAACTGGAACATTCTAAAACAGCTGAGAAAGTGGGACAGCAAAGGATTGACTAGAGCTGTTCTTGCCAAATAGGAGAGTATGGGACAGCTGCAATGCTGACCCTAGGTTGACCCTAGTATGAGGCAGCTGCCTCAGGCTGAAGACTACTTGAGGATGGGGAATATTATTATTTTTATTATTAATAATAATTATTTATAGAGCACTGTAAACTTTGCAGATAAGCTATGGGTACACCATGGATTGTTCTCCACATGCTAAGCTAGTCTTCTGCATTTCCCATCACCACTGTTAAAGAAACATTCAACTTCCAGTAAACTTCTATCGGTGGAATGGTGTTGATGGTGGAATTTTGGTCTCTTCTTCAGACAGTAACATATCCTGGGCCAGCCCTGATATGTAGCATGAAATATCATAAAATCATAAGAGATCAACAAAGCATTCCTTCTCTACATTCCAGTTCAAAATTTTAAAAATAAGATGGAGAAATGTGAATTTTCTTTTACAAAAAAAGCACTTGTTTCATTTGCACAGCAGCAGCCAGCTCTCATCCTCAAGTCCAAGAGCACCTGTAATTATAGCCTATTCCAACCTCCAAATGCCTTTCATGTCAATATGAGAGATATCATCAGGCACTTTTGAAAGCAGCAACCTATTTATAAAGATACCATCAAAACCTGCCTGATGCAGCTGACTTATGAATCAATTATGTGGACTGGGCCAAATGATAGATCTGTTCTGAATTTTCGAGCCATATGTTGAAAGCAACATCAAACCCAGATAGAGCTATTCAGCATCCTGCCATGGTTCTTATCTTTGTGTAGAAACTTGTCAAAAAAAAAAAAAAAAAAAAAAAAAAGGAAAAAGAAAAAAGAAAAAAGAAAAAGAAGGGGAGAAATTAAATAAAATGAGGAGAACTTGACTCTTCCTCCCCCCTCCAGCTTTCCCTCCCTTTTCAAAATCATGGCTATTGAGTTATTTGTAGCCTGAAGCATAAAGTAGAGATTAATCAGAGGCGTACAAGGGATCAGTGTTGATAGCAAATAAGAAATTTAATTTGGTTGAAAGCTGATGACAGCATTCACTGGCAGATGACAACATTTTTCACCTTAAATATCTTGATTGTTTAAAGAGTCAGCAACATGTGTGGTTGGTGTGGGTGTGGGTGTGTGGAGAATCTCAAATCTAATTCAGGCCTTAAAATGTCATCACAACAAGGCACACACACTGAACAGAAGTAAATGTGATGTTAGACTTGGGGTTGCCCCTGAAACTGGCAGACAAAGTTGAGTTCTTTTGACAGATGAAAACCAGAACACATGTGGCACACAATATCAGAGTGTGGTCAAGATGCCAAAGATAGTAAATCTACTGGGAAGGCAAAACACTGCACCAGTCTTCATCCCTGAACTGTACTGTATTGGAAAAGGTCAAATCCAACCTATTAAAGTTAAGATGCATAGCACCCAAACCCAAGCCAAATTATTATGCTACATGAGGCAGAACATCCAACAAACACCTCTCTCCATCTCTGGCAGTAAAAACACGATAATGACACATGATAATGTTGAACATCAGCTACTTAGTTCTGTGTGCATAACTTAGTAATGTCTCTGAGCCCCCCCCCCCCCCGTGCACCTTAACAGCCATCAGCTGAATTGGGCAAAGGAGGTCTGTTCAACTACCAGTTAGCACAAGAAGGATGATCCTTCCAGGTTCCCTCCCACCAGCAAGCAAGGCTGTAATAGACAATTGCAACAGGCTTCCTGCATCTTATTGTCTCTGTCTCACTTCTTGTTGGGATGGGGCTGGAAACATTGACAGACATGGTTTCCCAACTCTATATCTTTAGACTGAGGGACCTTGCCACTTCTCAGATAATCTGGATTCTGGTATCACCTTCTGGCCACCTGAGTGCCAAATCTGTGATGGTGGTTAAAACCAGACAGTCAGAGTTAACATCAACACTAATAATAATAATAATAATAATAAATTTATTTCTATTTCCCACCTCTCCCTATGGATTCTGGCGGGATTAGAGCAGTCAGTATATTACATCAGTAAAAACATAACAAATACAAAGCTTACAATCTACATACTATCCATACAATATAATTTACAATTTTTCAACTCTTCATAAGAACATACCATACTAGCAGAAGTGAGATGTTTCACAGTAGATTTGTTGTGTAGGCTCGCTGGAAGAAATCCGTCTTCAGCGCTTTCTTGAAATCATCGAGAGTGGTAATGAGACGGATCTCCTCCAGCAGTTCATTCCACAACTTGGGGGCCATGGCAGAAAATGCTCTGTGGGAAGTAGTCACCAGCCTGGTTTTTACGTAGTCTTCCTCCCAGATGTTCTGAGAGTGCGGGGCGGATTGTGTAGGGAGAGGCGTTCCCTCAAGTAACCCGGGCCCATTTAGAGTTTTAAAGGTAATAACCAACACTTTGTATTGGAACACTAAATGTAAGCATTCTTAAGTACTGGAATCTCAGGATATTTAATGAGCAGGCTATTTATTAGACTATGTATTATTTGTAGATATATACATATACCAATATATTCATTCCCCTTAGGGAGAAGCACAGGCATGTCTGTCAGTGTCTGGATATTTGTTTTCATCACATTACATATAAGGCATCATACATTCATTTTAGTACATCATCTGGCTATTAAGATGTTACACTTTCATAAGGACTGAACTTTTATCTCTCTTAATCTCTTCAACAGCCTCTTTAATAGTTATCACATACAGGAACAGTGCCCTTTTAAACAGTATAGCTCAGCCATATATTCATCAATCAGGTTCTTTCATATTTTTCATAATCATATTAGACAGACATTTTATAAAGGCTATCACTTATACAGAGTTCTGCCTCTTGTAACATAACCATTTATCCATCAAGGAATACAGTCTCATCAGTTGAGGCACTACATACAGTATCTCTAAACAGGAATCTATTAAATTTCTTGACCAGTGTTAAATCTTAACAACTTCTGTTACATTAATAAACATTCATAATACCAAGGGTATGAAAGGAACTGGCAGAAGTAATCTCACAACCACTGTAAATAATTTTTAAAAACAGGAGAGGTCCCAGCAGAGGAGGAGGGGAAATGTTGTCCCCATCTTTAAAAAAAAAAAGGGGGGGGCTGAATAATTACCACTCAGTCAGCCTGACATCAATACCAGGAAAAATTCTAGAGCAGATAATTAAACCATCTGTAAACACTTAGAAAGGAATGCCATGATCAGAAACAAACAAACAAACAAACAAACAAAAACAGCATGGGTTTTCAAAAACAAGTCTTGCCAGAATAATCTTACCTCTTTTTTTGACAGAGTCAAAAGCTTGATAGATGATGGGTATGCTGTGGATGTAGTGTATCTTGATTTCAGTAAGACCTTTGACAAGGTCCCCCATGATATTCTTGCCAAAAAAAGTTAGTAAAATGTGGGTTTAAAAATGTGACTGTTAGGTGGATTTGTAATCAGTTAACCTACCAAACCCAAAGGGTACTCAACAATGGCTCTTCAGCATCCTGAGAGAAGTGACTAGTAAAGTGCCACAAGGATCTGCCCCAGGCCCAGGGCTATTCAACATCTGTATCAATGACTTGGATGATGGAATAGAGGGTATACTTATCAGATCTGCAGATGATACAGTGGTCCTGCATCATACGTGGGTGCCTTTTACGTGGCTTTCATCTTATGCTGAAAGCTGCGTGATGGGGTTGCAATGGTGTGTGCGCCTGTGGCACACGTGCCACACTTCACATCATGCATGAGCACCATGCATCACGCACAAGCACCATGCATCATGCTCAAGCATGCATGTTATTTTCTTTATGTGGAGGGGTCCAGGCTGGATTCCCGTGTAAGGCAAGGGCCCACTGCACTAAATTAGGAGGGGTAGTTAATACCCAAAAGACAGGATCAGAATTCATAATAGATTAGAAAGCTGGGTCAAAGAAAACAGAATTCTGTCTGTCAAGACAGAATTCATAATAGATTAGAAAGCTGGGTCAAGAAAAAAAATGAAGTTCCACAAGGAGAAATGTAGGATATTACTCTTGGGTAGTAAAAATGAAATACACAGATATAGGATGGGTGACACCTGCTTGATAGCAACACATGCAAAAGATATCTAGGAGTCTTAGTAGAGCACAGGCTGAACTTGAGTCAGCAATCTGATGTGGCAGCTAAGAAAGTCAATGCTATTCAAGGTTGCATCAAAACTACATTGAGGAAAATAATAGTCCCACTCTATTATGTTTTGGTCAGACCTCATCTGGAATATTGTGTCCAGTTGTGGTCATCACAATTCAAGAAGGATTTTGACATGCTGTAGCATGTCCAGAAGAGTGCAACCAAAATGTTAAAAAGTCTGGAAACCATGCCCTATGAGGAGTGGCTTCGGGAGTTCAGCCTGTAGAAGATAAGGTTAAGAGGTAACATGATAGCCATGTTCAAATATTTCAAGGGATGTTATATTGAGGATTGAGCAAACTTTTCTTATTGCTTCTGAGACTGGGGCATGAAGCAATGTATTCAAACTACAGGAAAAGATATTCTACCTAATCCTTAGGAGGAACTTCTTGACAGTAAGAACTAAAATAAAGATCTTAGCCATAACCCTACCTGAAGCCAAGTGGAAGTCTTTGGCTGGTTAAGGTTCTAATTACATTAGTTATTACACATGCTAGGTGATTACTACAGGTCACATCTCCTCACATCTCACAGTTTTGTTAGAAGCACCGGCATTCTAATATGTTATCTTCTTTACTTCTGAGGAGGTATTTTGCTCAGATTTAAGCTAATACTTGTAATAATACATACACACACATTCTAGTACATCTAGCTTTCTACATTATTTCTTATACCCTATATGCTATATTCTATAGGTTCCACCAGGTTACACTCTGTACTTTATAGGTATATTCCCAGGCCACAAATTGGCAACTGAGATCCACAACAGCTAGGCCAAAAGCTCTGGCTTCAACCCAATCCAAGGGTGTGGTGTTCAGATGATTCATATCCCCCGATGAAGCTGAAGCTCTACTGCGGTCGCCTGAGGTGGCTGAAACCCAGTACAAAAAGAAATACAAAAGAACACTCCTTGCTGGTGGTCTCAGGACCACGGTGTGTGGTCACTGTAGTCCTATGACAAATGGAGAGCAATTAGGGTGGGAGCGGGCTGTGACTGATCCTTTGGCCCCATCTGCTTGGGGCCTGAGTAAACCTGGGCCATAACATCCACCTCCTCCTTGCAGCTGAACAGATCTTTTTCATCCAAAGTGGCTTCTGGCTGCTAAGGTGAGCTGGGAGATTGATTATGAGCATGCCAATAGTGCCACAGTTATGACTAAATAGTCTTACTGAATATGGAGCAGCTACAGATCTCTAGGTTATGAATACAGTATGTAACTATAATAAAGAATGCCAACCAAAGTAAATAACTATCACTTTGTGTCCCTCATAGAACTTAGAATCTGCTGCCTTAGACAACTCCTTCAGTCTCCCCATGCCTCTTTGAAAAGAGGATTGCTCCATGTTCAGAACTTTGGCACTAAAATTGCAGGGACAGGCCGGTATGTGCCAAACCAGCTTGCATGGTACCCCATAGGGAGAATAAATGGGTTGTAGTAAGTTGAGTGTTGGGCTAGAATTGTGAAGATTCAGGATCAAATCTCCACCCATCTGTGAAGCACATTGCCCAAATTTGGTTCATTTGCTATCTCAGCTTAATCTACCTTATAGGGATGCTGTGATGGTAAGAGGATCATGTCTGCAATCTTGAGCTCTTTGTAGAAAACAAAACATAAAATAAAATCTTCCTAAGAGTGGTTCTGTACTTAAGCAAACTTAATTGAATATTTTTCACTAGAAACATTCATTTGTGAAATACAGTGGTACCCCGGGATACGAAAGCACCGCGTTACGAAATTTCCGGGATACGAAAAAATTCTATAGGAAAAAACTGTTCCGGGTTACGGGTTTTTTTTCGGCTTACGAAAAAAAAATTTGGTGCTTTTCGGCGCTTTTTCGCACCAAATCGCGGCTTCCAGCGCTAGCGCCTATGGCTTTTTCGGCTTGCGAAAGATTTCGGGTTACGAAGGGCGCCGCGGAACGGATTATTTTCGTAACCCGGGGTACCACTGTATAATGTCAGGTAATAACTACCTGTTTTCAAACAATCTGGGGCATTCCATGGGACATCATACATAGCTCTAAGAAGTGTGGCTAAACTGATCCCATGATTATATTTTAGTTCCTTCTCTTGTGATCAATTAGTAGCCAATATGCAACCAATAAAATTGATTGGTTTCCACATCAGTGCTGATGGATAGTAAATTTGGATGCTTGTTTGGTTCCTAGTACCCTTAGTGTGCACAACTGATATAAATGATTATCAAGAAGCAATGCAGTGAACAAGAAATGCACCGAGCACAGGTTAGTACACAGCCTCATCATAAGAAGCACATGTTTTAATGGTAATAGTCTATTAAGTTTTATAATCTGAAATCAGTGACATTTGCCATAATAATTATTAATTGCCCAGGTTCTTGCTATTCATATTTAAAAAGGACTTTATGGCTTAGCTAACTAAGATAATCAGTGGCAAATGGTGTGTTACATCAGTCTAAATCATTGGTGAGCTGGATTTTGAAAGCATCTGTGCTAGCTTTATAAACACCTTATTACACAGTAAATATTACACAGAAAAAAAGGAAGCATATTTAAAGTCACAATTCATCTTTGAGTCATGGATAGAATTTTCCATGGAAACTCAGTTAAATTGCATAATTTGTTAAGTTATGGCTCTTTTAACATTTTCTTTGGAGTTCTCCAAGTATCTTTCTAAACATAGGGCCCAAACAGACAGACCAAAATAAAGCTGCTTCGGGTCACTTTGAAAGAGTGCTGTTTAAATGATGTATACATCCTAAGAGGCCAGAAGCCATGCCAAAACCACACTCCAGTCCTAAGGACTGGAGCACAGCTTTGGTGCAGCTACTGGCTTCTTAAGATGTGTATGTCATTTAAACAGCATATCTGTTATTTTGGTCTGCCTGTTTGGACCCATAGTTCAGCAGTAAAAGAAGGATATGGAATTTCCATTTTTTTTAAAATTCTACTGCTTTATTATTCCATGAATTTGCTCTGTCTCTGAGTTCCAATTCAACTCAGAAAATGTCTAAAATTAATTGTAGAATTATAGCATGCAACATCTTTTCTTCTGCCCATTCTTGTAGACTCAGGCAAAAGCAAATTGCTGCAACCTCATAATAATAATAATAATAATAATAATAATAATAATAATAATATTTATTTCTATACCACTATTCCAAAGATCACAGTGGTGCACAACAAGCAAACAAAAACAATTAAAACATCATAACCCAATTCCCCAACATACACAATATCCAATTACAAAAAAAAACACAACAACAATAAAACAGTTAACAATTAAAAACAGTTAGAAACAGTTAAAACCATGCAAAACAACCTCATACAAATGGCTGGATAGATGGAATCCACCAATTACATTGCCAGGGGAGGAAGAAAAATGCCAGCAGGCTCATGGGGGAAAAGCCTGGCAGAATAAAAAGGACTTCAGGTTCTTCTTAAAACCATCAAGGGTGGTGACTGTACGGAGCTCATGGGGGAGAGAGTTCCAGAGCTGAGGGGCCGAAACTGAGAATGCCCTCCGGGATGAATTAAGTCGAGCATCTGGAACTCCTAAAAGATGTTTCCCACCCGACCTGAGAGTGCGGGGCGGACTGTATGGGGAGAGGCGGTCCTCCAAGTACCCTGGGCCCAAGCCATTTAGGGCTTTATAGGTAATAACCAACACCTTGTATTCAGCCCGGAAGCGAATAGGCGGCCAATGGAGATCTTTCAATACTGGTGTTATATGGCTGGCCCTGGAACATCCAGTACTCCCCATACAGTCCGCCCCGCACTCTCAGGTCGGGTGGGAAACATCTTTTAGAGTTCCAGATGCTCGACTTAATTCTCCCGGAGGGCATTCTCAGTTTCGGCCCTCAGCTCTGGAACTCTCTCCCCCATGAGCTCCGTACAGTCACCACCCTTGATGGTTTTAAGAAGACCTGAAGTCCTTTTTATTCCGCCAGGCTTTTCCCCCATGGCCTGCTGGCATTTTTCTTCCTCCCCTGGCAATGTAATTGGTGGATCCATCTATCCAGCCATTTGTATGAGGTTGTTTTGCATGGTTTTAACTGTTTCTAACTGTTTTTAATTGTTAACTGTTTTATTGTTGTTGTTTTTTTTTTTTTTTTTTTTTGTAATTGGATATTGTGTATGTTGGGGAATTGGGTTATGATGTTTTAATTGTTTTTGTTTGCTTGTTGTGCACCACTGTGATCTTTGGATAGTGGTAAGAATAAATTATTATATTATATTATTATTATTATTTTATATTATTATTATTATTATTATTATTATTATTATGAGGTTGCAGCCATTTGCTTTTGCCTGAGTCTACAAGAATGGGCAGAGAAAAGAGGTTGCATGCTATAATTCTACAATTAATTTTAGACATTTTCTGAGTTGAATTGGAACTCAGAGACAGAGCAAATTCATGGAATAATAAAGCAGTAGAATTTTTAAAAAAATGGAAATTCCATATCCTTCTTTTACTGCTGAACTATGGGTCCAAACAGGCAGACCAAAAAACAGATATGCTGTTTAAATGACTACACATCTTAAGAAGCAGTAGCTGCACCAAAGCTGTGCTCCAGTCCTTAGGACTGGAGTGTGTGGTTTTGGCATGGCTTCTGGCCTCTTGGATGTATACTCATTTAAACAGCACTCTTTCAAAGTGACCCGAAGCAGCTTTATTTTGGTCTGTCTGTTTGGGCCCTATGTTTAGAAAGATACTTGGAGAACTCCAAAAAAAATGTTAAAGAGCCATAACTTAACAAATTATGCAATTTAACTGAGTTTCCATGGAAAATTCTATCCATGACTCAAAGACGAATTGTGACTTTAAATATGCTTCCTTTTTTTCTGTGTAATATTTACTGTGTAATAAGGTGTTTAAAGCTAGCACAGATGCTTTCAAAATCCAGCTCACCAATGATTTAGACTGATGTAACACACCATTTGCCACTGATTATCTTAGTTAGCTAAGCCATAAAGTCCTTTTTAAATATGAATAGCAAGAAACTGGGCAATTATAATTATTATGGCAAATGTCACTGATTTCAGATTATAAAACTTAATAGACTATAACCATTAAAACATGTGCTTCTTATGATGAGGCTGTGTACTAACCTGTGCTCGGTGCATTTCTTGTTCACTGCATGCTCTTGATAATCATTTTATCAGTTGTGCACACTAAGGGTACTAGGAACCAAACAAGCATCAAATTTACTATCACAGCCACTGATGTGGAAACCAATCAATTTTATTGGTTGCATATTGGCTACTAATTGATCACAAGGAAGGAACTAAATATAATCATGGGATCAGTTTAGCCCACTTCTTAGAGCTATGTATGTGTCCCATGGAATGCCCCAGATTGTTTGAAAACAGGTAGTTATTACCTGACATTATTTCACACTGAATGTTTCTAGTGAAAAATATTCAATTAAGTTTGCTTAAGACAGAACCACTCTTAGGAAGATTTTATTTTATGTTTTGTTTTCTACAAAGAGCTCAAGATTGCAGACATGTCTCTTACCATCACAGCATCCCTATAAGGTAGATTAAGCTGAGTAGCAAATGAACCAAATTTGGGCAATGTGCTTCACAGATGGGTGGAGATTTGATCCTGAATTTCACAATTCTAGCCCAACACTCAACTTACTAAACCCATTTATTCTCCCTATGGGGTACCATGCAAGCTGGTTTGGCACATACCGGCCTGTCCCTGCAATTTTAGTGCCAAAGTTCTGAACATGGAGCAATCCTCTTTTCAAAGAGGCATGGGGAGACTGAAGGAGTTGTCTAAGGCAGCAGATTCTAAGTTCTATGAGGGACACAAAGTGATAGTTATTTCTTTGGTGGCATTCTTTATTATAGTTACTACTGTATTCATAACCTAGAGATCTGTAGCTGCTCCATATTCAGTAAGACTATTTAGTCATAACTGTGGCACTATTGGCATGCTCATAATCATCTCCCAGCTCACCTTAGCAGCCAGAAGCCACTTTGGATGAAAAAGATCTGTTCAGCTGCAAGGAGGAGGTGGATGTTATGGCCCGGTTTACTCGGCCCCAAGCAGATGGGGCCAAAGGATCAGTCACAGCCCGCTCCCACCCTAATTGCTCTCCATTTGTCATAGGACTACAGTGACCACACACCGGTCCTGAGACCACCAGCAAGGGTGTTCTTTTGTATTTCTTTTTGTACTGGGTTTCAGCCACCTCAGGCGACCGCAGTAGAGCTTCAGCTTCATCGGGGATTGAATCATCTGAACACCACCCCTGGATTGGGTTGAAGCCAGAGCTTTTGGCCTAGCTGTTGTGGATCTCATTGCCAATTTGTGGCCTGGGATATACCTATAAAGTACAGAGTGTAACCTGGTGGAACCTATAGAATATAGCATATAGGGTATAAGAAATAATGTAGAAAGCTAGATGTACTAGAGTGTGTGTATGTATTATTACAAGTATTAGCTTAAATCTGAGCAAAATGCCTCCTCAGAAGTAAAGAAGATAACATATTAGAATGCCAGTGCTTCTACAAAACTGTGAGATGTGAGGAGATGTGACCTGTAGTAATCACCTAGCATGTGTATAACTATGTAATTAGAACCTTAACCAGCCAAAGACTTCCACTTGGCTTCAGGTAGGGTTATGGCTAAGATCTTTTTTTAGTTCTTACTGTCAAGAGTTCCTCCTAAGGATTAGGTAGAATATCTTTTCCTGTAGTTTGAATACATTGCTTCATGCCCCAGTCTCAGAAGCAATAAGAAAAGGTTGCTCAATCCTCAATATAACATCCCTTGAATATTCTATTGATAACATGGCTATCATACCTCTTAACCTATCTTCTACAGGCTGAACTCCCGAAGCCACTCCTCTAGGCTGGTTTCCGACTTTTAACATTTGGTTCCTCTTTGGACATGCTACAGCAGTCAAAATCCTCTTGAATTGTGATGCCACAATGGACACAATATTCCAGATGAGGTCTGACCAAAACATAATGAGTGGGACTATTATTTTCCTCAATGTTTTGATGCAACCTTGAATAGCATTGACTTTCTTAGCTGCCACATCAGATGCTGACTCAAGTTCAGCCTGTGCTCTACTAAGACTCCTAGATATCTTTTGCCTGTGTTGCTATCAAGCAGGTGTCACCCATCCTATATCTGTGTATTTCATTTTTACTACCACGAGTAATATCCTACATTTCTCCTTGTGGAACTTCATTTTTTTTTGACCCCGCTTCTAATCTATTATGAATTCTGTCTTGACAGACAGAATTCTGTTTTCCTTGACCCAGCTTCTCATCTCTTATGAATTCTGATCCTGTCTTTGGGTATTAACTACCCCTCCTATTTGTGCAGTGGGCCCTTGCCTTACACGGGAATCCAGCCTGGACCCCTCCACATAAAGAATAACATGCATGCTTGGCATGATGCATGGTGCTTGTGCGTGATGCATGGTTCTCATGCATGATGTGAAGTGGGCACGTGTGCCACAGGCGCACGCACCTTGCAACCCCATCACGCAGCTTTCAGCATAAGATGAAAGCCACTAAAAGGCACCCACGTATGATGCAGGACCACTGTATCATCTGCAGATCTGATAAGTTTACCCTCTTTCCATCTCCAAGTCATTGTACAGATGTTGAATAGCCCTGGGCCTGGGGCGATCCTTGTGGCACTTTACTAGTCACTTCTCTCAGGATGCGGAAGAGCCATTGTTGAGTACCCTTTGGGTTTGGTGGTTAACTGATTACAAATCCACCTAACAGTCACATTTTTACCCCACATTTACTAACTTTTTTGGCAAGAATATCATGGGGGACCTGTCAAAGTCTTACTGAAATCAGATACACTACATCACCGCATACCCATCATCTATCAAGCTTTTGACTCTGTCAAAAAAGAGGTAAGATTATTCTGGCAGACTTGTTTTTGAAAACCCATGCTGTTTTGTTTGTTGTTGTTTTGTTTGTTTTTGATCATGGCATTCCTTTCTAAGTGTTTACAGATGGTTAATTATCTGCTCTAGAATTTTTCCTGGTTTGATGTCAGGCTGACTGAGTGGTAATTATTCAGCCCCCCCCCCTTTTTTTTTTTTTAAAGATGGGACAACATTTCCCCTCCTCCTCTGGGACCTCTCCTGTTTTTAAAATTATTTACAGTGGTTGTGAGATTACTTCTGCCAGTTCCTTTCATACCCTTGGTATTTGAATGTTTTAATGTAACGAAGTTGTTTAGATTTAACACTGGTCAAGAATTTAATAGATTCCTGTTGAGTACTGATGTAGTGCCTCAACTGATGAGACTGTTTCCTTGATGGATAAGGTTAGTTACAAGAGGCGAAACACTCTGATAGTGAAAGCCTTTATAATGTCTGTCTAATATGATTTGAAAAATATGAAAGAACCTGCTGATGAATTATGGCTGGCTATCTGTTTAAAGGGCACTGTTCCTGTATGTGATAACTATTAAAGAGGCTGTTGAAGAGATTAGAGAGATAAAAGTGTCCTTATGAAAGTGTAACATCTTAATAGCCAGTGATGTACTAAAATGAATGTATGATGCCTTATATGTATGTGATGAAAACAAATATCCGACACTGACAACAGCCTGTGCTTTCCCTAAGGGGAATGATATATTGGTTATGTATATATCTACAAATAATACATAGTCTATAAATAGCCTGCTCATTAAATATCCTGAGATTCCAGTACTTAGAATGCTTACATTTAGTGTTCCAATACAAGTGTTGATTTTACCTTTAAAACTCAATGGGCCCGGGTTACTTGAGGGAACGCCTCTCCCTACACAATCCGCCCCCCACTCTCAGAACATCTGGGAGGAAGACTACGTAAAAACCAGGCGGTGACTACTTCCCACAGAGCATTTTCTGCCATGGCCCCCAAGTTGTGGAATGAACTGCTGGAGATCCGTCTCATTACCACTCTCGTGTTTCAAGAAAGCGCTGAAGACGGATTTCTTCCAGCGAGCCTACACAACAAATCTACTGTGAAACATCTCATTCTGCTGTATGGTATGTTCTTATGAAGAGTTGAAAAATTGTTAATTATATTGTATGGTAGTATGTAGATGTAAGTTTGTATTTGTTATGTTTTTACTGATGTAATATACTGACGCTCTAATCCCCGCGAATCCCATAGGGAGAGGTGGGAATAGAAATAAATTTATATTATTATATTATTATTATTATTATTAGGTTGATGTTAACTCTGACTGTCTGGTTTTAACCACCATCACAGATTTGGCACTCAGGTGGCCAGAAGGTGATACCAGAATCCAGATTTCTGAGAAGTGGCAGGTCCCTCAGTCTAAAGATAAGAGTTGGGAAACCATTCTGTC
>NC_056526.1:15489886-15551243 GCF_019175285.1 Sceloporus undulatus | reverse complement strand
GTATGGGGAGAGGCGGTCCTCCAAGTACCCTGGGCCCAAGCCATTTAGGACTTTATAGGTAATAACCAACACCTTGTATTCAGCCCGGAAGCGAATAGGCGGCCAATGGAGATCTTTCAATACTGGTGTTATATGGCTGGCCCTGGAACATCCAGTAACCAGCCTAGCAGCCATATTCTGCACTAATTGAAGCTTCCGGGTTTGGTACAAGGGTTGCCCCATGTAAAGCGCATTACAGAAATCCAATCGAGAGGTTACCAGAGCGTGTACCACGGTTTCAAGGTCCCCCCGGCCCAGGAAGGGACGCAACTGACGTATCAGCCGAAGCTGATAACAAGTGCTCCTGACCGTCGCATCCACCTGAGAGCTAAGGTGAAGCGATGAGTCTAGGAGCACCCCCAGACTGCGAACAGAGTCCTTCACAGGGAGTGTGACCCCATTCAGGACAGGTGGAAAAATTTCCTTACCCAGGCCAGGAGAGCCTATCACCAGTACTTCCATTTTCTCTGGATTCAGGCTGAGTCTGTTTTCCCTCATCCATCCAAAAACATCTTAGTCTCGATGTTTTTCCTCCTTAATAACTTTTGCCATCTTAACCGTACCCTGACGTTTGCTTAGGCACACATGTCCTGGCTTTCATCTATGAAATGTTGATAGGTGTGTGTTCAGGTCCCCAGCATCTCCAGTTATGTCTGGAAAAGACCCTAAAATCTTTGAGACCTATTGGCAAGGTGTGTAGACAATATTGGGTTAGATGGTAAGACTAATTCTAATTCTCCTCCTTGGGAAGTGTTGTAGTTATTATCAACATGTGAACATATAGGAGCATTTCTTGCAGAAACCAGGTGTTCAAAGGACAGTAATATATATTTACAAAGCATAACATTGTGCATATACATTTACCAATTAACTTTCAGAATCATAATACTATATTTCATTTAGCTTTACCCTTAAGGTGCCATTGAGGTACCCTTATAGCATCTTCAAATGAATGATTCCTTTGTCATCTGTGTAACAGTACAGGGAAACAGCCCGCAGTAAGTGCTATCCAATGGCAAAATAAGGAGGAACTTAATTGAAATTCTCTCTCTGAAGTTGCATTTGCTTATTCTGAGTGGTACCCACTGGCAGCATAAGAACATATTCATCTTCTCTTTTTACTAGCCTCAGACCTTTACTAAGTCACTGGTGGCTTGGTGCATTACTCCATCTTTAAGTGAGTTATAAAGGGCGCCAGTAATTCATGAAGATAATGTATCCTCTGTCAGAGCACTGTGACTCGCATTTTTCCCAGGGTGTTCTGCTTCATCTGATATAATTTGGAAATTGATCTCTTCCATTGTGGCTAAACATAAAACTGATTGGAAAAGTTTTGACAACACCTTTAAAACTTTTTGTGGTATAGGCTTTTAAGGCTTGATTCACTGACTTTATGCATCAGTAAAATGAGGGTCTTAGCAAGTGTACAGTGACTTTGGTGTCCTGCTGGCTTTGTGGTATCTTCACAAACTGACCAGCAATTGTGGACATGAGTGTAAAGAGGGAGAAGAGTAATAGCCAAAAGATGGATGCTCAGGATGACATTGGGAGTGATAAACTGTTGATCTTTTGTTGTGACCATCCCAAAGAACATGTGCAGCGTAGTTAGGGTTGCCATAATTCTCTATTAAAAACCGGAACAAAATGTAGGACAAAATTTAGACCAAAATATAAGACAATTGTAGGATAAACTTTAGCCCAAAATATAGGACATTTAAAGTCCTCCATTTTTCTTAAATGTCCTACATTTTGGGCTAAATTTTATCCCAGCCAGGAGGATGTTACAGTAATCAATTCGTGAGACCACTAGGGCATGGACCAGGATCTTGGCAGTAGAGGCGGAGAGATATGGTCGGATTTTGGCAATATTGTATAAAAAGAATCTGCAAGCCTTGGCTGTGGTCTGGATCTGAGGGACACACAACAGAAAAGAATCAAAGATAAAACCAAGATTGTGGGCTTGCTGGACTGGTTGAATAGAAATGTTGTCCACAGAGACAGAACTCTCCACCAATAATGGACTAAGTGGTACAACAGTGTGCTAGTAAGGTTCAACTGCCAGTTTTGTTGACTTCCATACAAAGAATGCAGGGGAGTATCATTTTGTCCATCATCACAGACAACAAAGTATTTCAAATTCCAGATTTCCATAGGGTGGAGCCATGACAGTTAAAGTGGCGTTGGACTGCATTTCTGCAGTATGGCAGCAGACTATGTCTAACAGATGATACAGAGAGAGAGAGAGAGAGAGAGAGAGAGAGAGAGACAGACAGACAAACAGACAGACAGACAGACATTTGTTCAAGATAGGGCTCTCACCCTGAGATTCTTCATCCTGAGGACTGAAGAAGGGACCAGGCCCTGGGATATACAAAACCTTGGCTGACTTTGCCTCCTGCAGCCTCTTAGGGACCCTAAAATCAGCCCTACCCTCTGGACATTGCAAATTGTATTGAAATCATATTGATCTTATTGATTCTTGTGTTATTGATTCCCCATAAAAATGGGATAATTTAGTATTAGAGTACTGCAAAGACAAGAAATTAATGACATACCATCAACAATTGTCTATTCATAATGAACTGATGGCCTTAACAGCAACAGTAGTAAATATATTATTGATCTAGGGTCAAGGTCTCCTCTCCATTATGCTTCAGAAATACAGTCTTCTTTGAATGGTGAAGTTTTTCTTCTTTTTTTTTTTCTTCAGTATTGCAAGTGATGACAGATAAACTGCCTTTAGAATTTCTAATAGCTAAATTACAATTATTATGCAAAGCCCTACAATAGACAGCTATATGGGTTGTTAAATGACTTTGCCTTTTTTCCCCCTTTTCTTTCTGTCTTTCTTTCTTTTTCTTTTTTGAAAAGCATAATCATTTTCCTTTATTAGGTGAAGGATTTCATAATTTAAGGAAGATGAGAACCTATAAGTCACACTTTCAAATAAGGAACATGGATATTGCAAACATTAAATTCTCCCATAAAAATGTTAAGGCATCATTAAACTAGGATCAGATTAATACAATCCAGTCAACTCTGGATAGATATCGCCTGTAATAGGATGAAACAATACCTAGTGATATAGGATGTATAAGATTTTACTACAACCAATTTATACACCTATAAAACATACAGGTATCATTCAAACCCATCATTAACTGTGCATGCCTTGCATTAAATCAAGCGGGTTTGATAAAGAGAAGAAGAGGGGGGAAGTTTCCTTCCTTCTTATGTCTCTCATCTCTATTATCTGTCACCCAGCATCTCATTTCTAATTTGAGACAAATAAGCACTCCATTCTGGTAACAGTTGACCTGAGAACACTTGACTTATCAATCTGTTTAGATGTCTCATGGATTTATGTGTGCATGCTAAGATCACAACTCTACCTTATTACTTTCCCATAGAGCCACTGTAACTCAGCAGGGCTTCTCTTCTAACAGAGCCAAAGGGCGGAACTAGACTTTAGCTCTGCAAATGAGTATTCCTGAACCTGATTTGTCAAGATAAAGAGAATGCAGAAAGTGGGACGCACTTAAAAGATGAATCAGCTGGTGGGAAGGATGGGGCATATAATTCCTCCCTCTTCTGACTGTTCTTTCCTTCAAATGGTTTTGGTAGCAGACATGGGCTGGGGAGAGGGTATAGTCACATATAAATGAATAGTTATGGATGGGTTAAGCTACTGAGGAATACATTATTATTTTATTTATTTACTTTTTTTGGACTATGATTCAAGATTCCATGGAGGCCATGGGGAATGGGATCTCTGATTTTAAAAGGTAACTTTTCCAAGCTTTAGGAGAGGTATTTCTAATGTAGCACCCAGATCATTATATATCACACCAGGTAAACTGCCATATGCCTGTGTCATTTTCATTTCATTGCCAACTTTTTTTTTAAACATTTTTTATTCACTGAAGCATTTCAGCAGTATTTAATTTTCATGGTTCAGAGGTAGATGTGGAAATATACTGTGAACAGTTGTAATGAATCCTCATAGTGCTCATAGATCTTTCATGGCTGCCCTTCCCATTCTTGGTCTTCTTCTTATATCTTGACTGTAGTCACTGTTTTTATCAATGTTTGATGCTAGGAACAGGTATTAACTATTTTGATTTCTAAATTGAATTTATGTGAATCTTCCATAGTAATTATTTTTGTTTTCTTTATGTTCACCAGTAAACCTGCCTTTGCACTTCTTTGATCTTTCTTAACAATCGTTCCAAGTGTGTGGTGTTTTTCATTAGTAATATGGTATCATCCGCATATCTTTGATTATTGAAGTTCCTTCCTCCTATCTTCCCTCTTCTGTGTCTAAACCTACTCTTCGTATGATATTTTGAGCATACAAGCTGAAGAAATAGGGTGATAGTGTGCAGTCTTGCCTGACCTCTTTGCCAATTGGGAACCATTCTGTTTCTCCATATTCTGCTCTTATAATAACCTCCTACGTCCACATTTCTCATCAGGACACTCAGATGTAATGACACTGGCATGTCTTTAAGAGTCATTGGTAACTTTTTGTGATCTGTGCAAACGCTTTGCTATAATCTATGAAGCACACAAATACACAAAGGCTGGAGGAGGAGGTCCATGTATTCAAAAAGGTGAGACAGGAGATTAATTGATAAAACAAACAAAGAGTTCCAGCTAGGAAAGGATATACCATATTCTTTCATCAACTTAGTACTTGTTCTCCTCAGCAGGGGCAACTCTCTTACACAGTCTCTGTATTATTAACATTAATCAGCCACTAAGGGGAAAGTGAGTGATGGATGCTGTGAACTTTAGGTTTGCATTTCAAAGGTTCATGCAGTAATAAGAACAATTTAAGCCACTTATATTTTATCAGAATTTCTTTTTGTGTTTAGGTATATAGATGATGAATACTCTGATTTGGGGGTTATTGGGGGTCTTTTTTAAAGACACATTAGGGAAAGTCCTCATGTTAAAAAAAATCAAGAACCAACTTTGATTTCTACAGAAAGGCAAATAACCACTTCTCTTAACAGTCCCACATGATTGTTGGACTTTGTGAAAGAGAACATTAGGCAGACTGAAGAAGTCACACATTGCTCTGCTTTGATTGTTGTGTAATGTATTAAAGTAAGTAGTAATCAGTATCCAGTCCATGCTCTCAATTTACAGTGGTGCAAAGCAACCTTGAAAGGAGGATATTCACCATGCAAAACATGAACCTGCGTTCCAGGAAAGTGGTGCTAGTTTAGAATGCAAAGCTGGCTGAAACCCAGGATCTTACATGGACCTTGAAGTCAAGGGAGAGAAACATCTATTGGCAAGCTCAACTACGGGAGATGAAAAGGCAGGTTTTGGCCTCAAGAGTGCTTGAAAGAAAGTGTTGACTGACACAGTGAATGCTTAGATGGATAAGGATGATGGTAACTGGAATGGGAGGGGGAAACACAGATTCTGCTGCAAACCTTTTGCTGCCTACATTGAGCAGTAAATGTTGCTTCCTTCCTCGGCCCAAAATTTAACCAATGATAAAATATTGACTCCTAAGTCAGTGGAGAGTAGGGATGGAAAGAATATTTGAATGCTCACTGAATTTAAAAACAACAATAGGGCTTTCTGAGTGTCAAATGATGCTTATTGAAAACACACCTAGTGTTGACCCAGCGAAGAACAAAATGGACAGAGACGCTGCCATCATCTCAGTTTGCAATCACACACACACACTATATAGTTACAGTGTTACGATTTCACTTGCTGCCATTGCTGCATGCTATGGAGCCCTTGGATTTGCAGTTTAAGGAGGGGTATTTAGAATTCTCAGATAGAGAGATCTTGGCTGCATCCACACTGCAGAAACAATCCAGGTTGACACCACTTTAATTAAATGCTATGGAATTTTGGAATTTGCAGTTTCTTATGGCACCAGAAAAGGCTAAATATATCACAAAACTACAAATCCCAGAATTTTATAGCATTACACCATGACAGTTAAAGTGGTGTCAAAGTGGATTAATTCTGCATTGCAGATGCAATCCTAGTGCCTCACCATTCTACAGTTCCCATGATTATGGAAGCTCAAGTGGAATCATTGTGCTATAATTGTGTGATCTAAATAGCCCCCGCCAATGATCTCTTGCTCTGGTCAGTGCTACCTCTTGTTTTAAGTTTGGGAGAAGAATGTGTATATGTTTGTATGTTTACAGAAGAATAGCATTCATCCCCATTTCCTGTCTCAACTGAAATCCTCTCCTCTCCCTCCTTCTTGTTCCATTCAAACACACAGAGAGTCATATAAGTTATGAGAAGGGGTGGGGTAGTTTGGAAACCAGTTTGCTTGCACTTTCCATAAACCTTGCTGCTTTCTGTGTTTGGTTTAGGGCAGCGATGGCCTGGAGGTTTCCATATCAGTGGGGTGGGGATATGGTTCAGCCCTGTAAAGTTCAGATCAGACTAAAACCTAGAGCAGTGAAATCTCAGCCTTCTGATTTAGTGAATGCAGCCTCCATCTTTATTGGTTTCTAAGCCAAGGTACTGAAAACCTTTTAACTATTTCAATGTCTTCAGCACCTACTTTAAAACCATGGGTTTTAAACCATATATAGCTACACAATTAAAATATTCCTCATCTGAATAGAATAGACCTGTGGCAGTGAACCTGTGGCACACGTGCCCTCTCTGGCACACAAAGCCATTTCTGTGGGCACTTGACAGCCACAGCAAGTAGGGGCAAGGGCTCATGCTTGGCCCAGCTCCTTCTTGTGGATTGGTTTGCCTTGGGCAGAATTCCCACCTTTTCTGGATGGAATTCCCGCCCCTCCTGGCCAGGAGCTCCACACCTTCTGGCAAGAAGTCCTGCACCTTGCTATGCTATGTGATTCTGAGAGCTGTAGTTTAGTTTGGTTTAATGAGGCCATCAATGTGGTTTTCTTGGCAAGATTTCTTCAGAGGAGGTTTGCCATTGAAACTGAGAGTGTGTGACTTGCCCAAAGTCTGCCAGTAGGTTTCATGGCTGACCTGGGATTCAGGCCCTGTTCTCCAGAGTCACACACTCATACCGTTGGCTCTCTTTGTTCTTGTTATTGTGCTGTGCCTTCTGTGCTTTATTATGTTTGTTGTTGTTGCTATTCTTGTTGAGTGCCTCTAAGTCATTTCTAATGTATGGGCTCAAAGCACCTTCTCTCCCTTCTGAGAGCCAGTTCCTGGTGACGCTAAGGCAAAACTATCATGGGGCAAGCTTCATCAGAGGACGATTTCCATTGCCATCCTCTGAGGCTAAGAGAGTGGGACTTGTGTGTGTGTGTGATGCCTTCAAATCATTTCCGACATATGACAACCCTAAAGTGAAACTATCATGGAGTTTTCTTGGTGAGTTTTGTTGGGGGGGGGGCGGTTGGTATTGCTAGCCTGAGTGAGAAAGCATGCCTAGGGTTTTTCCCCAGAGGTCCTGCCCCTGGAAGTCCTGCCTTCCCAGAAGGTGGAAGTCACACCCCTAGAAGTTCCACCCTTGGAAGGTGGAAGTCCCGCCCCCTGGAATTCCCCACCCCCCAGCACTGGGTGACACCCAGTGCAGGAATGCCACTGAGATTGGGCACTCTGTCTCTCAAAGGTTCACCATCACTGGAATAGACTGTGATACAGCCACACGTTAATGCAGAGGAATTCAAGCTTTTGGGAAGGAGGGTGAAAAAAAGATTTGCAGTTTTTATCAGAGTATCCATGAATGTCAGTCAGGATGCACATTATCAAACTTGTGGTTGTCCATCTTCTTTGCATAAATTCACATGGATTCTCATGGCTTCACATTTTCGGATGTGGAAGGGTGAATAGATGAGGAGTGGCAAAGGAAAGTGAAGACAATTAAGCATTGATTTGAATGTGCAAAAGTCCACAGCAATTCACATAATATATTTATGTGTACATTAGCCCCGGCCTAAACCCACACTAATAACAGTCACTGGTAAATTTCTACTCCAGCACAGTTTGCAATGAATGACAATGTTTTTGCTAACTTCTTCCATGTCCAGCTTTCACATCTATCTGTTTAAAATCAGGCCTAACTTTCATTTTCAACAACACACCATTGTAATTTTAAAAGTTTTGTAATTCTTTCGTATATGCCCTTCTTAAACCTAATCTTTTGGGATTCTTGTATTTGTGATTTCTTCTAATTTCTTTGGTTGCCTTTAACATCTTTTAGAAGATGTTTGACATCCACACTTCTGTATAATCATGCTGATGAGGTTTAGTAGAAGTTGCATGAGCAACTGTGATTAAGCTACCCACCATTGCACTCCAGAGTGTACAAGTCATGCTAACTTCTATGTATTTAAAACTGTTTTAAAACCACAAGAAATGTGCTGTTGCTGTCTTGATGATGAGCATGCAGAGGAAGAAAAGGGGGCAGTATCAAATGGAAAGCCAGCTGCTATAATCCCCTTTACCGGCCACATAGAACATAGCAATAGAAACACTTTGATATCAGCTCCAGCAGTCACAGATCAGGAGCAATCTGGTCTCAGTGGGTGAGAGAAGCAAGCTAGGGACTGTGAAATAAGCCACAGGCCATTTGAGATCCTGATTACATTCCAAATTTGAAGCTCTAGAGGTCACCAGTCCACCATTTGGAGCCCAGAGGGTTTAATGCTAAGTACTGCATTGCCCAAAGACACAGAAGTGAGTACGGCTAATTATGTTGCTGTTTATAGCTTCAAGAAAAAGCTGTCCATTCTTTGCTTTAGGCTTGGACTAGGCTTTTGTCTTGCTGCTGTTCTGATATAGCCATCCATGGAAGAGAGGTTTTGACTGAAGCATTTTGAACCAGGTAAACCACAGACTCATACATCCATGATTTTGCAGGGACAGTCTCAATTAATCCTCTGAGATCCCACTTTCTCAGCTGCTTTTTTATCACAAGCGCAGTACAGACCGCTGAAAAACGGCGGTCTGCTGGCGTCTGTTTTTCCTCTGCAGAGAAGCCGCAGCCGCCAAACCATGTGGCTTCCCTGCAGAGGAAAAAGAACCTGCAAAAAGCCATTTTTTTCCCGTGCCAGTTATGTCATGAGTGCGCCAATGGTGCACTCAAAACATAACTGGCGAGGCATGACGTGCAGATGCTATGCATCCATTATGTCATAATGTTTGCACCTGTGTACATGGGGCACCACCATTATTGCACCTCCAGTACATGCTAGGGTTAGGGACCATGCGGCTGCCACGCAGTCCCATAATCCTAGCACCGTGTGAGCACAGCATTTTAGCACCATGTGTACCGTGCCACAGTTTCTCTCTTATCCTCTCATTTTCCCCTTTTGTCCTCAGCTTACTTCAATTGCTGTGAACTGAGTTTAAAGTGTCAAATGTATTTTGTACTTGGTTAAATCAGCAGGGGGAAGCAAAAGCAAACTGCTTTAGCCTCTCCTAACTTATTTGTTCTCCTTCATTAATAAATTTGGCCATCTTGACCAAACTCTGGTGTTGCTTGCCCACGTGTCCTGGTTTTCATCTGTGAAATGTTGAACAGTATGACAGACTGCACAGCACAAGACTGGTCAGTGCAAATGTAGCTCTGAGTGATATCTGGATCCCAAGAAAGTAATTGCCATAATGCCAGGTAGAAGAGGTGAGATTGTGCAATTGACAACCTTGGTGTAGGGGCAAGGTTAGTCTTCATCCAACTAGAAAAGGTTATCCAATTGCTTCAGCAAGTTAGTAAACTGGGATTGGGAAGAAACCATGATAGAACGGGTGGTCAAATGTTAGACCTGGGACCATGTGCAGTATCCCAAGCCTGTTTTTGCACCCTTTACTTCTTTCAGATCCCCTAGATGTCCCTTTGCCAGGCTCAAACAAGCATCTTTTAAATAATTGGCATCCTCTGATCTGCTTAACATGTTTTTATAAATAAACAAACAAATAAATAAAAATACTCAAAAGAAGGGGCCTATCGTTTCCAATTTTGTTCTTTTCATTTTGGAGTCATTTTTGGTAGACTGTACTGCCCTCAGATGATCTTGGGGCCGATCACTGGCTTTTAGTTCTTGCATAATTGGCTCACTTCCATTTATAAGGTTCAAAGTGTATTATGTGGTTCATTATGGTCTCATTGTTGTGACTTAGCCACTGAGACTTGGCACAGATCAGTGGTGTCATAAGGGAGCGTGGGGGGTACAGACCACACCAGGTGACACCACTGCTCTTTAAACACAGCAGAAACGAGCTGTGGCATTCATCTGCTTCCCTTTAAAATGCTTTAAGAGATGGTGAGGATGGGGTGAAGATCAGTGAAGGGGAAAGGAGAGGCCCCCAGAATTTTTTAAAATTAAAATTTATAATTTATAAATTTTAATTTTTTTAAAAATTGTTTTTTTTTAAAAAAATGAAATTTTCTTTAAAAATGTCATATTTAACCAAATCTTTACAATGTATATGTAAATAGATTTAGGTTGTGGATGTGATATTGTAATTTGAAAGTATAATTTTAATTTTGCTAGTTGTTTATATCACAAATATTAGCATTACATGGTATATGGGAATTACGATTTACAAGTAACATTAGTGCAAAAAAGCATTACTAAGGATTCTGTATAGTGTGGAATGGAAGGAGGTCAATGTGGTGAGGTGTCACCATTGGTTACCATGCCAGATGACACCAACCCTAGTTACGTCTCTGTCATGGATCACTGATGATGGCAGAATCTTTGCTTTTTCAGACATGTTCTGGTTTATATTATATCATTCTTTCTCTTTCCAGTGTTCAGGCTGTGCCTTTCATATAGCAAAATGCCATCACCCATGTGCCAGAGGAAATATCACTAGGCTTGGGGGAACCCTAAGATTTGTGGTACAATTTAAGAAAAATAAAAATAAGGCCTGATCTCAATGATGGGACAGACCATGCTTGGAAGCTTCAGCTGGCTGACTTGAAACAGAAAACTTTTTGAGAGGCAGAACAGAATGAAGTGGCTATAAACCTGAACAGAAACAGTATACCCTTTGTTGCAGATCCTGCTTGTCTTACTAATAGTTTCCATCTGATATTGATAAGTTTTATTTTCATACCATTGTAAGCAACAAACCACAAGAGGGTGCTGGTGGAAGCAATAAAGATGGAATATTCTCCACCCCAAACTGTATTATCTTTTAAAAAGTGCCCTTCTCAGAAAGGCTGCAAAAGAACTACAGTGTCCTTACGACTCTTCAAAGAAAAGATATGAATAATTTTGTACACACTCCAATGCAAATGCCTATCTAGTGACTTGAAAGGAGATATCAGTATGCATTTAACTGTCAGCCAGATGTTCATAACAACATATCTGTCATGACAGACAGTGTGTGTGTGTGCGTGTGTGTGTGCACGCGCATGCGTATTGGTATAGGATGGGCTTGAATACATGAAGGTTCTGTGAAGGATGCTGGATATGGCTTTGCATGTAAATCAGCCTCCTGTGGAATTGTTGGTGATTGTTTTAAACACAATCATGAATCAGTTTGAACCAGTTCAAATTACCCTGGTTCCCACTTCATCCAAATTGTTGAAGCAATTCCAAGAGAGGGGACATGCGCTAGACCCATTTAATCCGCGTCTTTTTTGATGCAGATTTTTTTCTACTTTTTCGACAAATTGAATCTGCGCAAGTGTGAACCACATGTGGATCGGAAACAATTCAAATTTCCCTTTTGGCCAGTAAAACCAATATATAAGAATTTGGTGTTGTAAATCCAGAAATGACCTCAGATTTCTCCATCATATATCATTTTTCACAACTTGAAGTCGATATGTCACTTCATCTTGCAAAAAATTATCCTAAAAAGAATAAGAAAGGGGTTTAAGTATTCTTTCAAAACAGGTTATTTTATGGATAGAACACCCAAAAATCCATTCAAAAGCACCAATTTTGCACTGGAACATCAGTGTCTGCACTTAATCAAAGTTGAGTTACAATTGAATTGTTAAAATTTCAAATTTGTGAAAGAACTGTGTGTGGCATGACTTTTTTATTTTGTTTTCTCAATCCACCCAAAAATATTTTAAAAACTGGTAAAATATGGAAAAAATGTTTTTTCATCACATGCTTGTGTTATTTGTACTGTTGTCATCATCATCTTTATATATATATCCCACCTCTCATTGCAAACCAGGACACAAGAGATTTTACAAATTAAAACAAATACAATGTAGGTAAAACATTCAAAAGCTCAGCATTAAAATGTAATTAAACAATCCATAATATTAAAATAATTCATCATAATGAACATTTTCAAAGAGTACAGTTAAAAGCAATAGAGTACCCACTTAAAGCCCTTTATTGAAAAAAAGTTCACTCAAAAACCTGTTAGAATACAAACAAAAAAACTTTTCCTGCTAAAGGAAGGAGAGCAAGGAGGGGGCTATTTTAGGCTTCTGCCACACTACAGAATTAATGTAGTTTGATACCACTTTAACTGCCATGACTCCATGCTATTGAATCCTGTAGTTTGTTGTGATATCAGAGCTCTCTGACAGAGGAAACTAAATATCTCACAAAACTAAAAATCTCAGAATTATTTTTGCAGTGTAGATGCAACCTTAGTCTCCCTTGGATGGGAGTTGCTGAGCCCAGAGAAACCACCAACACATATTGCATCTATATTTAAAGTATACATTTTTTTCTTAAATATTTGTATACCATTTGCATATAGAAATGTTATTCAAATCTGTGTCCTTTTTTGTCCTCCGTTTTCAAAAGTGATATCTAACCAGATTGGCATCTTAATCATCTTTCAACATTGTCAATCTAAAGATGATGACAGGCATAGTTTGACTAAGTTGGGAGAAAGTTAAGGTTAGAGCTTGTTGATTTCACTGAGCCCTAGCATCACAATTATCTCCAAATTTTAAGTAGGATGGCAAACAGCAGGTTGGAGTCAATAGCCAGCATCCTGTTAGTGACATATTCCAGCATAAATTGTGCTGTGCATGTGGAATGAATTTTGTGGATGATGGCCCACAGTTACATCCAATCAACAGTGGTGGAAACAGAGTTCCAAATGCTGAACATTTGTGTGTATGTGGATGTAAATCAAAGCTCACTGTGTAACATGTTGAAATGCACTGTGCACTTCTGTTGCAGCACTACAATGCTGTTCAGTACAAGCGTTGTGCAGTAGGACAACATAAATCCACTGGTGACTATTTATGCTATGTTGAAGCAATGTAGGATCTCAGTCAATGGATACTTCATCAACTAAGTAATGATCATCAATGCAAAGGTTATCTTGATTTACTCATCTGTAACTGTTTCATATTTATTGCTTAGATATGATCGTGACACTATTGCCATAAGCCCAACTCTCCCCCAAACTACTTTACTGAGCATCAGATGCATGGGGAGAAGAAGATGCATTCTGCTGGCAGTTGGTGTGCAGGTGAAAGATGTTTACATCAGGGTTGGTAAGGTTCAGACCAGATACATGATTCTGGTCACTAATAGCATGAGAATTTTAATTAAATATGGCTTTAGTCTAATAGACTAAAAGATATACTGCCATGAAACTCCATCCTCAGTGCTAAGAATAGCATAACACCAGCAAACTCCCTGTGCATGTCAGGGCTTGTTTCTAACATCAGCTCCAACATCTTAGGGTTCGTAAGGAAAGGTCAGATAATGTCAATGTGCCCCTTCAACTGGAAAAAGTATGGTATGCAAACTGGACATTTTCTCACACCAGTTCAGAATTAGCATGATCCCTGAGCCCTTAGAGAGCTAGTGTTCATCAGCATAGCCCAGCTGAACCAAAACTCTGATACAGCCTGAGGCAGCTTCATGTTAATATAACTCCAGATGGATGGACATGAATTTTTTTATATGTATATTTGGAGCACTCTGGTTTACAACTTATGTTTTTGTAACAGATATAAAAATCTTTTTTGCTAAATCATGCTGAAAAGGTTGTGTGCTTCCATAAACAAAGACCACAGGCAGTCCATCTGAAGTTTCAGTTTCATTGAATATTTGGACAAGTGATGAAAAGTTTCAATGCACTCAACATATAACCTTGGAAACACACAACATTTTGGAATTGTTTATTGTATACGACAATTCGGAGTTGTGTATACACACACACACACACACACACACACACACACACTTATTTCTTTGGAAATGTACAATGCTACCCAGAATAATTGAAAACTCAAATAAAAGTCACGCCTGGATTTATTTTTCACTACCTCTGAGAATCTGCTAAATGACTCCATTCCTGCATAGGAAACTGTTTGCAAGGCATTACGTTTCCCCCCCCTTGAATTTACTTATGAGTATCTCATAAATGGAGCCAGCATGGCATAGTGATTGAGCACTCTGGGGACCAGGATTTGAATCCCTGCTTGCCCATGAGAACCCTCTGGGCAACTTTTGGCAAGTCACACACTCTCAGCCTCAGAAAACCCTGTGATAGGTTTGCCTTGGGTTGCCATAAGTCAAGAATGACTTGAAGGCACAAAACCACAATCTCATCAGGTCAGTAGTTTAAAAATAAAATCAGAGGGATGCATAGGAATGGTTGTGTTGAAATCCAGGAAGCAAGTTAAAATCAGAACTCTAAGAAACCCTAAGACCCCAATCCAATTAAATTCCAATTACAGTAGACCTATTAAATCAAATGAATTTATAGAAATGTTAATCTATCCAGTTCACAGTGATTTAATGGGTCTACTCTAGATGAGACTAACAATTGGATTAGTCTGTGATCTAGTTTAAGCCTTGTTCACACATACAGGTTTTGATCCAATTAAAACTAGTTGGAATTAACTTTGGCCCATTTGCTTTCAGTAGTCTATTAACAGTAAAAAAAAATTGGCTAGATTAAGACAGTGATGTATGAGCATCAGAAGATAAAATTTGAACATCTGATTCTATCCTCACGGATTAGTAACAAGTGAAAAAACTCAGTATTGCCTGATGTCAACTCACCATTACTTCAAAGTGAGAAAATAAGTCCACACATTGCAATGCAAGTCATCAACTGACAAGACCTCACGGGATAAACCTGCATGTCATGTGTGAACAAAGGTATTGTTAATACTTGGTATGGTTCTATGGCTTCTTTATCAAACAGAGCCCTGCACACAAATACACGGGTGAAATTCCCACATGGATTAGAAGGCCCTCTTTTTGGTGTCTTTCTTCTGCCCAGACTCCACCTGCTGGACCTTTCACTAAACAGACTTCCTCCTCTTCCCAAACATATTGTTGATCAGTTTGGCCATGGATTTTGACCCACTGGGACGTCTCTTCTCCTTCCCTTTGGAATTGGAAGTGACATTCTTTAGAACTTTTGTGAACATGGCTGTCACTTCCTGACAATGTTCTGCTGCAGATAGTTCACAGAACTGGCATTTGTAATCCAGGGCCAATTTCTGTCCTTCATCCCAGCCAACTTCTCGCATGTGGCATAGATCTTGCTTGTTCCCAACCAACACAACAGTTGATTCTGAAGCTCTGTGGAAAAGACGTGAAGAAGAAATATTTGTAAACAGAATTTGTAGATCCATTTTATTCTGATCATCATTATTTTTTAAAAAACTGTTCTGGAGCTTAGCACATTAACAAATAAACCAGTTTACCTTTTAAAGCTTGAATTCAGGATCTGGGATGGCCCCAGATGTTGTTATACCTAAATCACCGCCAATTAGCCAGGATGCCACTGCCCTGATGCATCCTGGGTCGAAGCCTTGTTCAGCCAGGCAATTTTTGAAGTCAGAAGCTTCCAGACTTCAAAAAAGTGCTGTCTGAGTGAGCCTTCAAACCAGGATGCATCTGGGCAGTGGCATCCCAACTAGATCGGTGGTGATTAAGGTATGATAACATCCAGGGGCATCCTGGATCCTGAATTCAAGCCGGAAGAGGCAAACCAACTTATTTGTTAATGCTATATGATACAATTTGGCCTGATTCTTGTTGGCTGATCCACCCACTGCATCAATAGCTGATTGATGAGTCAACTCCTCAGGCTGATGATAGATAAATCCCATTGAATTAATGGATCTGGAGAGCCAGCACGCTGTAACAGGTTGACTACAACTCTGGAGACCAGGGTTTGAATTCCCACTCAGCCATGGAAACCCATTGGGTGACCTCAGGCAAGTCATACTATTCCAGTTTCTGAAGAAGGCAAAGGCAAACCCCCTCTGAATATATCTTGCCAAGAAAACCCATTATAGGTTCACCTTAGGGTAACCATAAATCAGAAACAACTTGAAGGTCCCAACAACAGCAAACTCTTGTCAGGAATAATTCTCGAATTCAGGCCATAATATTGATTTCATAGTTGTATTTTAGCCTTATTTTTAACATAACCATTATTTTTTACAATATTTTAAAAAATAATTTTATATGCTAGCCTAATAATGTCTTTGATAAGAAGGCAGCATATAAATTTATATGATTTTAAAATATCCAGCTTAAAAATCATATCATGAAACACAGGTTAGCATTTCATGTCTAAGCCACAAACCTTCAATGGATTTATCTCATTTTAACTATACTGATTTCCCTTTCGAGAACCTCAGGAATTGAGTTTTGGTGAAATTATATAACATTTTTTTCAAATGCTAACCCTAAGTATCCTTCATCAGTATAATCCAGGATAGAGAAATTTTGTTAGTCAGTTACAATATCATTAGATGCAAGTGAGACTTAGGAAACTGTAACAGCTTCATATTCTCCTTTGTGATTGTGATATTAGGTGACCTTCAAAACCATCTCAAAAACAGAGTGATGTCTATTCTGCTGGTGAATGGGACAATACATGACGACATGATCCTCTCGTGAGTGAGGCTGCATGAAGAGTTGCAACAAATCCCCTTGTGGCTCTTGCAACATCATTCACTAGATGGACCGATCACATCATTCTGCAGTGCCCCCACTTGACAACATAACAGACCTCTCTCTTTCCAGATGGCTGGCTGCCTTTTAAGGTGGTTTTCAGGGAGGTTGGGGATTAAAGCATAGATCTGACATAACAGCCCCAGTGCCCACCATTTCCTGGGAAAGAAGGAACAATTCTTAAATTAGAATAAAGATCATCAGTACAGCTAGATCCTTGATCTTTTCTTATCTATCAGGATGGAAATTACATGAACAAGTATTCTCGTATAGGACTCTGGGTTATATGGAGACTTTGGATGCATCTACACTTTTGGAACAATGCAGTTTCACACCGCTTTAACTGCCACGGCTCCATCCCACAGAATCTTGAAATTTGTAGTTTTGTAGAGGCACCAGCACACATTGGTGCTTTCTGCACCGCCATTTGGGACGTCCGGAGGACGTCCCATTTTAAAAAAGGGGCGTCTCTTCTAGACGCCCCTGGGCCTAGTACAGACTCCGTCCATACAAGATAATAATAATAATAATAATTTGTTTTATTTATATACCGCTATTCCAAAGATCATAGCGGTGAACAGCAAGTAAGCTAATTAGCAAGTAAGCTAATTTGCCCCCAACAGTCTGGGTACTCATTTTAGCGACCTCGGAAGGATGCAAGCCTGAGTCGAGCTTGGGCCCTTTTGCTGGTCTTGAACTCGCAACCTTGTGGTCTTGAGTAAATGGCTGCAGTACAGGCATTTAACCACTGCGCCACCAGGGCCGGCGCCATCTTTGCGTATCGGACGCTAAGCGTCCGTACGCGTCGCGTCCCTTGTGACGTAGCGAGTGCGCCCCTGGCGCCTCACTACGTCGCAAATGCGACGGAAAAAGAAGCTCCATTTTGGAGCTTCTTTTTCGGTCCGCGCAGGAGTCGGGCCGTCTGAAGGCTCCGGCTCCCCCGCGGACCTACCGGCGGCGGCGGCAGACCGCCGCAAAGCAGCAGTATGTACCCCGCCATTGATAAAGAAGGCTAAAGACCTACAAATCACTGAATTACCTAGAAGGGAGCTGTGACAGTTAAAGTGGTGTCAAACTGCATTATTTCTACAATATAGATGTAACCCAAGGTCTATAGAATAGGCCAACTGAAATAAATTGGACTTAATTCAAACCTTCTGGATTTCAATGGGTCTTCTCCAAAGTATGACAAGGGTTGACCCAGCACTATCTTTCTAATGAACACTGTACCTGTTCAACATTCTAAAACACAGTAATTTGCTAACTTGCCTTTTGCAAGCTCCCATGTGGCATTCTTGTATCCTGTAGAGCAATGCTTTTGCAAAAGCAAAAGAGGTCCGATCACTGATGTCATACACAATGACAAACCCGTCTGCCCAGTGGAGCTCATCCGTCAGGGACAGCTTCCCTTGTCGAGGCTGAAAAGCAACACAACAAATCAGACTGAACACTTGGCATAAGATATTTCATTAAGATGGCTTTAAGAGACACCTCCCCCCCCCCCCCCCCAAAAAAAAGTACTGGTGGCTCACTCTCTCAAATTAGATATTTTGGACAGTTCAGCATGAAAATGCTCACCTTTATTTGTTGTTGTGTGCCTTCAAGTCAGTTCTAACTTATGGCGACACTAAAGTGACTCTATCACATGATTTTCTTGGCAAGGTTTATTCAAAGGGGCTTTGCCTTCCTTGGAGGCTAAGAGTGTGACTTGCCCATGGTCACCCATTGGGCTTCCATAGCTGAGCAGGGATTCAAATCTTGATCCCCAGAGTTGTAGTTCAATGCTCAGCCCAGTACACCATGCTGGTGTTTTCACCATTAGTTATAGTATATACTCGTGTGCAAATTAACTTCACGTATAAATCAAGAGAAGGTTTCAGGGTCAAAATCATGAATTTTGATATGATCAGTGGTTGAGGGTAAAACTTTAGAGGGCTATAATGAAGGATGGAAAGAGGGGAAAATACCACTTCCCTCCATCCATCTCCTCTGGACCTCTCCCAACGACGTAGCACTGATTCTCAGGTACTGGAGGAGAGGTTTTAACATCAGATTGAGAAAGGAAGCAAGTGGTGTTCAATGGGGAGTTTTTTTCCATGAGAAGAGAAACCTTGCAAATTGGACTTGGGAGAGAAGCAACTAGTATTCAATGGGTATTTTCTTTCCTGGGAAGAGAAGCCTTGTTGATCAGACTGGGGAGAGAAACAAGTGGAGTTAAATGGGGAACTTTTTCCATGGGAAGAGGAGGGTTGCAGATAGGATTGGGAACTTCTTTCACACAGAAAGAGGAAGGGAGGGAGGCATCAGGCTTGCTTGTTTTAGGACCTTTCTGAACAGTACTAGTGCATTGACCCATATATAAGTCAATCCAGGATTTGGGGGCAATTTTGGGGCAAAAAATTCTTGACTTATAGTTGAGTGTATACAGTATTAAATATTATATAAAGTATTGAATTTTTAGGAGTGCCAGCATGCATTGTGGCTTGATTGTTGAAGCCCATTATGTGACCTTGGGAAACTTGTACTTTTTCAGCATAAGAGGAAGGGAAAGGCAAACCTCTTCTAAATAAATCTTGCCAAGAAAACCCTAGGAAAGTATCACCACAAGTTACAGTAAACTTGAAGAAACAGAACAACAAACTGCATTCTTATCCCATTCTTTTCCCAAGGAATTTAAGGCTCCATGCATTGTTCTTCCATCTTTATTTTCACAGCAACTGTGAAAGGTAAATTAAGCTGAACTATGGAGAACAAACTCTGGTGATCCATAACCACTGTGGCTCCTCCAGAGTTTTAAATCGCTATGTTCAACTATAGTATCAGGGCTGTGTGGATACACACAAAAATAAACTACGCCCCCATACAGACCGGCCAAAATAAAGCTGCTTCTTTGGGTCACTTTGGAGGTATGCTGCTTGAATTATGCATGCGTACTAAGAGTCTGGAAGCCGCACCAAAGCCACAATCAAGGCCTAAGGACTGGAGCACAGCTTTGACGCAACTTCCGGGCTCTTAGTATGCATGCATCATTTAAACAGCATACCTCCAAAGCAGCTTTATTTTGGCCTGTCTGTATGGGGCCTACATTCTGTGACACAAAAAGTTGAATTCTGCAGCATTTATGCATATGGCA
Organism: Sceloporus undulatus; assembly: GCF_019175285.1. Lineage (NCBI taxonomy): Eukaryota > Metazoa > Chordata > Lepidosauria > Squamata > Phrynosomatidae > Sceloporus > Sceloporus undulatus. The sequence continues at coordinate 15,531,224 of NC_056526.1, read as the reverse complement.
GTATTCAGTCATAGACTTTCAATGAAACATGTGTGAATTCTCTTCTTTTGATTATTTTTCACCATATTACCATTCTGTATAATAAATTTTGATTTTGTGAGGCATGAAGTGAAATACAGATCTTTACAGTGCTCCAGATTTTTATTCCTTGTGCACAATAGATGGGGCTACTGAGAAAAAAGCTGTCCTCTACATGGAAATCTTTGCATGCATGAAGGGCTTCTTGAATCTGTCCTGGCTACATCTCAGTTTTTCTGGTGAGGAGGAAAACAGGACATACCATTCTAAGAGACTGTGTTAGTGTCATGATTTCGATCAAGAAGGTTTTAAATTCAAGGAACGCATCTTAACTGGGCCCTGATAGAACTACTCAGCACTTAGGAATGTTACTTTTTATTATATAACTGCCACAATGCTCCAGCCACCATGGTCATGCTGTTTGAGTTGTAGTCCAAAAAGTAACTTTTCCAAGCTCTAATTTCCACTATTTTTCTACAAAGTTTTGAAAATGAATGAGCCTTTGGCTGTATTCCTCAACTTACTTGCGAACAAGGGTCGTATATTTCCAGATTAATTTGTTTTCCATCTAGACACATATGCTTTGTATAAATGCATTCTGTGGAAATAAAAGAAAGAGAAACAAGCATTATCATGGAGTGACCATATAAAAATTGTGAACTTGGTCATTAGAACCCTTTCTGGAGTCATTATACTGATGTATTGTACAAAAATTGTTGTGTGTTTTTTTTTGTTGTTTAATTATTTATTCATTTTTTAATGTTAACATGGTCCCAGAGTAGAACACAACTTATGAGGTATTCATGTGGAATCATCTCTGAGATGAGGATCTTTATATATATCCTCTTCCTGCTAAAATTCCCTTTCCATAAAACTCTGGGTGGGTTTAAATCACTCTGCAGTTGCTCCAATATTGGTCCTGATACAGCTGAATATTTTCCCCCATAAGGGCTCCTGCCACACTGCAAAATTAATACAGTTTGATACTGCTTTAACTTTCATGGCTCTGTCCTATGAAATCCTAGGATTTGCAGTTTGTTGTGGTACCAGGGCTTTCTGCCAGAGAAGGCTAAATATCTCATAAAACTACAAATCCCAGAATTCCATAGCATTGAGCCATGACAGTTAAAGTAGTGTCAAACTGCATTAATTCTGCAGTGAAGATGCAGCTCTGTTGTTTTATTTAGTTAGAAACCAAGGAAATGATGCCATTTCATGGGCAAGAAACCACTGGTATAATTGCTAACCATGTCATAGATCACACTTAGGGGAAAGAGTGGACAAACTTCCCAGTTCTGCATTAGCTTAAATGAAACCTGTTTGGGTTCCCCATTCCCAAGGTGGGTCCAGACAAAAGTGAGCATAGACAGAGACATGGACTTAGGGTAGGATTTGTTCAGTAAGGAACAGGAAAGAGGGGGGAAAAAGAGAAAAAACAGGTATGTCCACTTGATTATCATCCTTCCCCAATTTGTGTGCATCTCTCTATATCATGTTTGTAGCTAGAGAATAGAGGAGGATGGATGAAATAATGTCAACAACTTGGAAAGGGGTTGGTGAGGGAGCATAACTTGGAGCAACAACAGTGAAAGATGAATAGCCACATATCATTTTGAGGAATAGTTGCATGTTCTGAAGGATTCCAGATAGATGTGGATTTGTGAAAAGATTTGAAAGAAGTGATACATTTCCATCTTTATGACTACTCTGAATTTTGGAAGCTACCATCGATGCTTAACAGATGATCTTTTGTGTAGATGCAGAAAAGAGCAAGTAGAAGCAAACTTCTAAAGTTAAAGAAGGCTTACCAGAGTCAGAGGCGTATTCTCCGATGAAACGGTTGGTTAGGAATCGCACTGTAAGGGCTGCAACAACAGAGAAATAGCCAGCGTTATGTGCACTGCTTTGTGGTGATATTTCAGGTCAGTTCTACAAGCTACATGTTTCTTTCTAGGGTCCAAAGCTGAGTATCCAAGGGAAAGCATGTGGTTTGATTAGCCAATAATCCAGTGTGTGTTGGACCCACTCGCAGCAACCAAATTGCCCCGTGCTGATGCAGAGCAAAAAAGTAGCACTCAGAAGTGGCTCCTTTTTGCGGTGCCACTGCAACACCGCAAAGCGCCAGAGCCGGTGCGGTGACATCGCAGCTGCGCCTCCCCATCTGGAAGCGGCGCAGCTGCAACATCACCGTTATGCGGCCCATCTTGTGGGTGCGCCGCAGCTGCAGCGCCCTCATCACATACAAGGGTTGCCGGGCATGTGGACGCTCCGCTCCCAGGCAACCCTCACACATGACGAGGGCACCACAAAGGCCCGTCTGTTCCGGGCCGTAGATACAAAACATATCACTGAATCTTGCATTAGATTTAGGACAACTGAACAACTTGAGCCTCATCATGTAGCACTGAAAAAAAAATGCATACAGAAGTATGTGTGCGTGTGTACTTTCAATTCACCTGTTGACTCATGGTGATCCCATCAATTTCAAATATTTTTTTTTTAAAATAAAGAATATTTGGAAGTATTTTTCTCATTTCTTCCTCTGACATATAGCCTACAACACCTGGTATTTGAGATCTTCCATCCAAGTGCTAGCCAGAGCTAGCTTAGCTTCCAAGATCATATGGCATCTGGTGCCTTTAGAATACTTAGGCCAAGGAAATTAGGGTACTGGATGTTAATATTAGTTGTGAGAGCATGATGCTGTATTGTCTCAAATTTATTTGCAGAAGTTTGAATTCAGGGACGAGAAATTTACCTTCTGTTTACATTGTCAATATGGTGATACAGCGAGCTGGAAAATCGATAAGTTGATCAAGTTTCCAACCCACATTTAGAAAATTGATGAGTTGTGCCTTTGCAACAGGTATCAGTGTACACTTAAATAAATACATCAGGGTGGTTCTTTTTCAAATGATTTAAAATATGTCAGAGTCTGCTGTGCATTTTTAAAATGCCATATAAAGTTGAAATTCAAACTGAGATTTTGCAATCCACCTTTCAAAATGTTAATGAACATCGCTGCAGAAAGTTAACATTAGAATTTCAAAAGCAATTTCTTCTCTTATCACAGAATTTCCAGACTTAGGGTACATCTGCACTGTAAAAATAATGTAGTTTGACACCACCTTAAGTGCTGTAGCTCCATCCTATGAACTTCTGGGATTTGTAGTTTTACAAGTACTTTTGCCTTTTCTGCTAAAGAGTGCTGGTTCCTCCCAAAACTATAAATCCAACAATTCAACAGAATGGAGTAAGGGATGTCAAACTGCATTATTTCTACAATGCAGATACACCCTGTGATTTCATTCTTGACATCTACCCAGATCTATACTAGCTCTTGTTCTGAGTTGCTTTGCATTGCTTTATTAGGACTAGCCTTATAAGCCAGGACAACCAACTTTTTTTACTGCTTTTGCTCCTATGCCTTACAAAAAAGAAAGAGAGAGAGAGATTGCCTTCAGAATTGAACTAGACAATTTTCTGGACACTAGAGATACACGTTAGGAGATGCTTCAGAAAAGAAATAAATTAAAAGAAGTAAATTAAGAAACAGACAAACGTATAGGAAGTTATATGCTGTCAGACAAGAAAATTAGAACTGATTACTCCAGTCCAAAAGTGGGGAGGCAAGACACCTGGGCTGCATCTGCACTGCAGAAATAATGTAGTTTGACATCGCTTTAACTCTCATAGCTCAATGCTATGGCATCCTGGAATTTATAGTTTGTCATGGCACCAGAGCACGCTGACAAAAGAAGATTAAATAGCTTGCCAAACTACAAATTCTGGAATTCCATAGCATTGAGCCATGGCAGTTAAAGTGGTTTCAAACTGCATTAATTATGCAGTGCAGATGCACCCCTAGCAATCCAGGTAGTTAAACTTGTCACATTTCTATCAGTGTGGCTGTAATGGTTTGAATGTTGGACTGTAACACCTGGCAGACCAGCGTTCGAATCCTGGCTCAGTCATGGGAAATCACTAGGTGGCCTTAGGCAAGTCAAACTCTCTCAGCCTCAGAAGACTGCAATGGCAACCTCCTTCTGAAGAAACTTTCCAAGAAAACCCTGTGATAAGTTCATCTTAGGGTCAGAAACAAAGGCACACAACAACAACAACAACAACAACATGATGCCATCAAAACATGGGCTGATCCATTAGTCAGATTTGACAGTTTGGGTAGCAAGACAAGAAGACCTTTCTTCTGAATTAGCCAGGGTGGCATAGTGGTTTGAGGGTTGGTCTACTGATTCCTCCCACTGGGTGACCTTGAGCAAGTCACACTTTCTCAACCTCAGAGGATGGCAAGAGCAATCCCCCTCTGCAGAAACCTGCCCAGAAAACCCCATGATAGCTTCATCTTAGGGTCACCCAAAATCAAAAATGAGGCACACAGCAACAACAACAGGAGAAATAAAATCCCTTCCACACAAACCCAGATTTGCATTGACTGACACAGAGCCTTACCAGATTTCCCAGTCCTTTCGCTGCCTAAAACAGCAACTTTCATTTCATTCATCCTGGCAGGCGCTTTGAACACTTTAAGGGATGCCAAACTGATCAACTCCCATGCAGGACAAATGGGGTAACAGAAGAAATTTCCTCCACACTCCTCGTACTCCTCCTCCTCCTTCTCTTCTTTGCTCAGATCCCCCAGAGAGTGAGTCTGAGTCCCCAGACTTGACACTTTTTTTATACCCATCCCTGCTGTAGACGTCAAAGGAGAGAGAACTGGGACTGTGCCAGGGCAAGGCAGTTCAAAATGCTGCCCATTTTTAAAGGTCTCTGCCCTGCCTTTCTCCTGCCCAGCTGCCAAAAGTAATAAGAAAAACTCTTCTTTCCTATCTTTCCTCCCAGTAGGGATCTCCAAACTGTTTTTAAGGTGGTTGGGGGCTTAATATAGCTAGACAACTTGTTATTCATTTTGCCTACCTATGGGGACATGTTTATTTTACATTTTGTTTCATAAAGCTAATGTTGCATCTTCTTGTTGTGTGCCTTCAAGTCATTTCTGACTTATGGCAACCTTAAGACAAACTTATTGCAGGGTTTTCTTGGCAAGTTTGTTCACAGGGTTTTCCCCTTGATATCCTCTGAAGCTGAGAGAGTGTGACTTACCCAAAGTCATCCAGCAGGATTCAAACCCTGCTCTCCAGAGTCATAATCCATCACTCAAACCACCACACCACAGTGGCTCTCCAAAAGTGCATGGAAATGATGTGGTTTGATACCACCATGATACCATCTTACAGAATCCTGGGATTTGTAGTTTGGCGAGAAACCAATAGCAACAGCAATAGCAAGTTCACTTATAAATGAACTAGCGCTCCCTAAGTGGTTTACAATGTGTAAGCCAATTGCTCCCAATAGGCTGGGTTTTTTTTTTTAACCAACCTATGGAAGGATGAAAGGCTGAGTGAACCTTGGAACCCTAGGGTCGAACTCACAACTTTAGAATCATACAGTCATAGAGTTGGAAGAAACTACAAAGACCATTCATTCCATCCCCCTGCCATGCAGGATGGAATTCACAATCAAAGCATCACCGACAGATGGCCATCCAACCTCTGCTTAAAGACCTTTAAAGAACGAGACTCCACCACACTCTGAAGGAATGCATTCCACTGTCAAAGAGCTTACTGTCAGGAAGTTCCTCCTAATGTTGAGTTGAGCAGAATCTCTTTTCCTGTAGCTTGCATCCATTGTTCCATGTTCTAGTCTCTGGAGCAGTGGAAGACAAGTTTGCTCCATCATCAATATGATACGCCTTCAAATACTTAAACCTTGTGGCTGCAGGACCGGCAGCCATTTAACCATTGTGCTACCAAAGCACCACTACACTTTCATGGAATAAAAAGCTGGAAAACTCCTCTTTATTCATGGGATAATGATGGGATTATCACGATGTCTTGCGACGTCATCCGATAATCTCTGCGCAATTGAGTGAAACTGACGGGAACATCCCACTATGCTCCCGTCACTTTTGCCCATCTAAAAATATTCAGAGTTAGAAGCCTGGTAAATGGAGGGAATGCTCTGCATGTAGCTTATCTTGTTTTTAGTAAGGCCTTTGACAAGTTCCCCATGATATTCTTGCAAAAAAAAAAAAGCTCTTAAAATGTGGACTAGACAATGTGTGTGTCGGGTCAGTCAGCTAATTATAAATCCACCTAACAGTCACATTGTCTAGCCCATGTTTTACTAGCTGTTTTGTAAGTATCATGGGAGACCTTGTCACAAAGATGGTCCATACTACACAGTTATAGCACTTTGAGACCACTTTAACTATCATGGCTCCATCGTACAGTAGTCTGGAATTTGTAGCTGCGTTACTTAGAATTCTATGCTAGAGACCTCTAGTGCTGTAATTCAGCAGAATGTGGACTAGAGTTCTACGTCAAGGAATTCAAAGAACCTCATCAGAGTAGAAATCCTAGGAATCTGTAGGATGAAGCCATCAAAATACTATTACAATGCCTTCCTGATAATGGAGGAATGCATTTCTGAGCATTCATTGTCCTTGCTGGGTAGGGCTGTTGGGAGTTGCAGTCCAACAACAACTGGAAGGCCACATGATTCCTATCCTTTTCATCTAGCAAGGTTCTCCTAACATGACTGTCTCTTACATTTATTGGCATTAGAATGGCCTAAATTATAGTATATCGAAAGCTCTGAGAAATATATATGGCATCCTAAGTGACTTGGAGCTAGACATCTGAGCTACAGTGAGCAACCATTTGAATGCAAAGTCCCTACTCAGGGATGGACATTCTAGAATGTAAATGGAGGCATTGTGCACATATTGTTGCCGCAGGATTTATTTTTGGAACAGAATGTTAACTCCTTTTTTCTTTTTTTAGCTCCTGTGTTTATCTTGCCCTGTGAAAAGACAGACCACAAACTGGGGGCACTGCCTGAAAATGCAACTTTTCCCCTTTGCTTTTGCAAGACAAACATTGTAGAAATGTACTTGCTATTCTCACTGCAAAGGAAATGTTTAATAAACTGCAAAAGAAAAAAGATGCCTTGCAGAATGTGTTTGAAGATAGGGAATTTTTTAAATATATATATTTTGTTTAACATTACACCCATATTTTCCTTGCTTTTTTTTTCCAAAAAGGGAAACACACCAAATATTCTTTTAAAATTCTGCATAGCTGATTAATTTCAGAAATACAAATTGAAAAACAAGGAGTCCTGTGGCACTTTTAAGACCAACATATTATTATAGGAGGAACTTTCATGGAGTATATGCCACATGCAGGGACATGTGTGATCCAGGAAAACACATGCAATAATAAATGTGCTATTTTTAAAGGCAAAAAGGATTCTGCCTTTTGTAATAAGAGTTAAAAGAAAGTAATATGGTGACCCTTTGGAAAATGCTACAAGTAGGGCAGTGCTATTCATAAATGAATACTAGGCAAGCAAGGCATATCTGAGCATGAAATATCAGCCTTTGACAAATAAATGTGCTATTCGTAATGTCACTCAGTCATTGTGGCAGGACAGAACATCTCCAGTACCATCAGAGAAATCATTCCCAATGGTTGCTTTCATGCTTCAGTCCTATGGCTCAGTAATTCTGCATCATCTGGAAATTGAATTCAAGATAGATCTTTACACAGCACCATAGAAAATATCACACCTTCCAATTGTCCCAGTTTGGCAGGTACAATCCCAATTAATCTTCTGTTGTCCCACTTTTTCAGATGCTTTTAAAATGCCCCAGTTTTAATCTCCTTCTCCCACTTTCCCCAGCTTACTTCAATTGCTGCAAACTGATTTCAAAGTACAAAAGTAATTTGCACTCTGTTAGCTCAGTGGGGGGAGAGGAGAAGGGAAGGTGAAATCATATCCTTCCCACATGGTGCTAGACTCAGATAAAAGTAGACTGCTGCAGGCTCTCCTAGCTTCTCTGTTCCTCCTCATTTATAACCTTTGCCATTTTGACCACACGCTGCTATTACCTGGCCATGTGTCCTGGTTTTCATCTGTGAAATGTTGGAGGGTGAATGGTCTGAAAGTGATGGGCTCAGGAAAAGCATCTCTGGATGCAGTGTTTGGAAGATGCGAGTGGGCTGAGTAAAGTTGGAAGTGGGCTGATAAAACAGAAATGTGAGGTCACTATGGATAGTGGAGGAAATGCAGGTCATTCTTATTGTATAGAATCTTGACATGAAAGTGGAGGGAACAGGGACAAGTATGCCAGTGTTACCTTGTTCATGATCATCCTCTTTGCCATCCACATGGGGGTTATTCACATTGTAAAAATAATCCAAGATGAATCCAGGTTGAATCTCTGTTGTTCATGCACATCCCAAATGCATCCAATTATGTTGGGAGGAGGCTGCCAAAAAATCCACAATCTGGGATAATGTCCTGGACTGCAGCCAGAACACACAAACTCTACTGATAAGGATGGTAATTAGCAAAGCAAGCAGCTGAAACAGTCCACAAACCTTGCCAGGAATGAGAGAGAGAACAAGCCAAAAGCCGATGTCAGAAACACAGAGATCACCATAGGTAGTCCAGCCCAGGGTCAGGGCAGCCAGAAGGTAACAAGAGTCCAGTCCAGGGTCACAGCAGCCAGCAGGTAACCAGAGTCCAGTCCATTCCAAAGTCAAGGCAACAAGGAGTCAGGATACACAAAGCCAGTGCCGGCAGCAATCACACCAAAGGATCATGCAATAAACTCTGGCATTGAGTTGGCGTCTCTCTGTTTCCTAGATAGGTGATGCCCTCCCCTGTACCAGGTGAGGCTGGTTAGCTAATTGCCTTGCAGCAATACTCTGGGATCTGCATCTGCCAGCACTTTCAGCCTTGCGCTGCCTGAAGGAGGGAACCTCCAAGCCTGGTTCCTCCCCAGAGTCACCACTAGGCTGCTGTACCACCAGAGGAATCCCGCCATCACTAGGACCTGGCTGAGCCTCCTCCTCTGGGGCTGGGAGATCAGGGCTGGGCTCTGGCAGAGCAGTATTAACACCTGGTGCAGCCTCAGTTAACTCTTGCACTGGAGCAGGATTAACATCTGGTGCAGCCTCAATTAACTCTTGCACTGGAGCAGGATTAGCACCTGGTGTAGCCTCAATTACCTCTTGCACTGGAGGAACCCCATTCTCCTCCTCATTCTCCGAAACCTGCTCTTGGCTGGCCATGACAGATAATCCACATTGGGTTTTCCCCTGAGTTGTTTTTTTTTTAAAAAAAAAAAAGATTTGCTTCATTGGAAGTGTGAATAACTGATGCGAATAGACCTGGGATAAAACTCTGCATGCCTTGAATGTGCTCTGAATGCATACAGATAGTTGACTCCATTTTTGTTCAAATTCTTGCACATGTGATGACCAGTCTTTCAGAGATATGCATTGATGCAGTTCCATAGTGTGAATAACAAAGATGAGTCACATTGTTATGCGAAAAGAAAACCATGTACAAGATAGCTGTCTGAAGCAGAGAGTGTAGCCATACTGCAGAATTAAAGCAATTTAACACCATTTCAACTTCCATGGCTCTATCCTACAGAATTCTGGGATATGTACTTTGGTGAGGCATCAGTGCAGCTCTCTAAAGCTTGTTTTGTGACCCTCTAGACTGACAAGACCATCCCTTTTCTGCTCTCCTCAAAGGATGAATCGCCTCTCCTGGAACATTGTTTTCAACATAACTTGGTGCCTTGGATAGCTCCTTTAAATTTCAGACCAAAGTCTGTAAGGGATGCCATGTTCAACTGATATCTAAGCCACCAGCCTTGGTTGCAGCGTGGGCAATGAAATGCTTGAAAGAGTGGATTTTAAACACTGATCTGAATTGATTAGCTCATCATTTTTCCACAAGCTTCTAGGCATTTCCAAATGTCAAATCCATATGGATTTTTTTAAGGAACACTCTGTCCTCCTGATAAATAACTTTTCTTTGAATGCGTCATAAAGTCCGTGTGAGTCTGTGTGCCCAGGCATACATATATACAATACATAAACATATATTGCAATTGTTTGTCAACTGTCTTATTCCCATGGGTATTCTTTCTTGCCTTCAGGTAGAGAGGTGTGTGTGTGTGTGTACACATACTCAGAGGATTTTTTTGGTTTGCCTTCTAGCCAAGATAAAGATATAATTTAAAAAATCACCAGCATCTTTCTTTTTATAATGATCCTTGTATTCAACACAAGTTTTTTGTGTTTTGTATTGCTTCAAATTAACCTCCGAGCCACAATTATTTCTTCATTTACCCTATATTTTCCCCACTGCATAAAATTATTTCATAATTGCATTATCTCCCCACAACCCATTTTAATTATTTTCCTTGTGTTATATTTTTTTCCTTTCCTGGGTATTAAAATATCATATTAATAGCACCTCATAATTTCACTATTTTCCCCTAACTCATTCAGAAGCAGTTTGTTGTAATTACTTGTTTTTAATTCATTAAAGATTAATTAATCAGGATAATCCCCAACATCACCCTTTAAAATTCCCTTTCATTTGTTTTTAATTAATTTTAGAAGATTTTAAAATGGATTCAATCACTTCCACTTGCAGGATGGGGGAATCTCTGATGACTAGTTGAAGCTGTATCAAAAGTAACTGAGTATCTGCATGCAACTTGGGGTTTATATTCAAGGGCCAACAAACCTTGAAAATAAGGTAATCGTCTCAGAAGTTGTAGAGCCACGTGTATTATGCAAGATGAAAAGTTCAGAAAGCAAAGGAGAATGCTCTCAAAATTTCCCCTGTGTCACATGGTTCCAATTAAAATGAATTAATTTACAGGAAATCTTGGATTTCTCACTGTAGAAAACATGGGCTGGAATCTTGTTGGTGTCACTCACATGTATGTTCCTTTACACAAGCAGCTGGAATATTTTGAACTATGTGTATTGGATATCTTCAGTACATGGTTGAATAAGTAGAGTTCAATAAATGTAACCATTGCTACATTTTGTTAGTCCTGTCTAGAGTAGAGCCTGTGCATCAATTAGATTTACCTACATTTTCACTATTTACAATTCAATACTTGATTTAGTTGTCTTTGGCACGTTACAGACCGCCGGAAAGCGGTGGTCTGCCTGCGCCATGATTAGCGGCAATGAGAAGCCCCAGTGGCCAAACTGCAAGGCTTCCCGCCTGCACTAAGAAGAAACGCCAAAATGGTGCTTCTTCTTGCGCCGCGCAAATGACGTGGCGTGGCGCCAATGGCGCACTCACCATGTCATTTCCGCAGCGTGATGTCCGGACGCTACGCGGCGCGACGTCCAGACAGTACACATCCCATCTGTATAGGGCGCCGCCATTTTGTATGCACAGAGCGCTTACTAGGGTTAGGGGCGTGAAGAAGTCATGCCCCTTCCTAACCCTAGTACGTGCTCCACGTATACTATATCTCCATGTGGAATGGGCCATTCTCTATGGATTCCAGCCAAGCCCATGCAGTTTTGTATTTTTAGATGGTGAATTAACTATATGTTAATGCCCTTCTGCCCTCAGGTGTAGTGGATCACACTATCTGGTGGCCACTGCAGAACCAAGATTTAACTACAGATCCTGTCAGTTTCTGTACATTTGGAAGGTGGTATCTTTTGTCCTAGAAAGCAAAATGCCTTGACTCAGCCCTGTGTACAGGGCTGAATCTTCACTCATCATTTATCAAGTCTTAGTCCAGGAGCGGCTATGGGCTAATATCCTAGCAGAAGAAAAGAATCTGTGGTGAAGCTGGAGAGTAGCAAAAAGGTTGGAATTTTGGTGGTGTCATACACATGGGTAAATTCTTTTACACGTTTAGTTGTACTTTTTTGACCAGTATAAAATAGGTATATTCTAGTCATGGCTGGGTAAGATGTGTTCCACGACAGTAACTGTTTCATATGGGCTTCAATCCCATTGGGAAACCAGAGTCTGAATCCTGGCTCAGCCATTGAAGCCCACTGGATGACAATGGGCAAGTCACACTCTCTCGGCCTCAGAGGATGGCAAGGGCAAACCCCTTCTGAAGAAACCTTCCAACAAAACCCTATGATAGGCTCACCTTAGGGTCATTATAAGTCAGAAATGACTTGAAGGCACACAACCATGACAAAAAGAGATATTTATGTACAGTATACTGACACATTGCTATGTGAAAGAAATTGACAAAATCTCCTCTGAATATTCCTTGCCTCTGAAAACTCTATGAAGTTTATGGGGTCACACTAAGTCAGCAAATAACTGGAATGCACATAAACACACATGCACACACAAATGCATGTGTGTGAATATGGTAAGTCAGCACAGAGCAGTCTGTCTGTCTCGTAGGCCTGGGAGAAAAAGCTACAAACCAGCATAAGGTCATTTGAGATGTGATGCTATTTTATACCAAGTCAGAATGTTATTCAATCCAGCTGAATATTTGCTCTCCATGGTCTCAGAGAAAAAGCAGTCTTTCCTGTGTGACAAAGGTGGGAATTCTCTTTCAGCCTGAAGGCCAAAGTGAACATCAGAGAAGTTCTTCAAGAATGCATAACAGTGGTGGTGGGTAGGACTAGATTCATTTTGGTGCTGAGTAGCCCAAATGCCAATACAGTTTGCCTTAAGGTTCTTATTGCCAACTGAGCCTTCACTAGCAGAGCCATTTTAACATATTAGAGTCAGAAAGAAGCATGTAAAAACCTTGGGAAGCCTTCAAATGATGGCATCATGAGTAAGCAGGAATGGTGTTCTAGGAGATCTGCAGTTCTCCATCTCTGCTATATGAGATTTTTTAAACTTATCAGGAAAGGAATGAACCTGAGACTTTTCCTGTAAGTATGTACCCCCATCATTACTTTTCATGTTGGTTGGGAACCTAGAGACAAACAACTTTTGCTGGTAAATCTACTTTGGATTTCAATCTAAATATCAGAAAAGCTGTCAAAACCCCAGAACCTCTGTTGGGTAGTTCCTTTAAAGTTTGGCCTAAATCTCTATTGTATTCCTGGCCCCCATACTCTCCAAATTTCACAGATAAAAACTAGCAAACATATAGCCAAGAAACATCTTCTACTAACCAGGCCCAATCCTGCTTTGCTTCTGAAATCAGAGGGGATAGCGTACATTCAGGGCGCTGTTGTAGTAATGAGATGGGAATGTACTTCTACATGAGGGTCCCACTGGTTCTTTGTTAAGTGCAGAGTGGTCATTTTTGAGCAATGGCTATCTTGATTCCTTTGTTGAATCTGTTTCCCACATTCTTTTAGAGAGTGACATTATGGCTGTAGCAAGAATTTTAACATTGTGGGTAAGCCTGTCTGCCTCTCACCCTGCTAAAACAGGAATTGGGAGGGGGGGGGCATAAGGATCCTAAAATGCAAAAGTTAGAATCATAGAAGCCATTTTATTCCCTATTACCATGTATACATGTGAGAGCTGGACAATTAATAAAGAAGGTAAGAAGAAAATCAATTCATTTGAGATTTGGTGCTGAGGGTAACATGGATGACCAAGAAGAAAAACAAATGAGTCTTAGAACTCATTGGCCTGTTCCGCATGGGCGTAATAGTACAGACTGGGTCCATACTAGGGTTAGAAAGGGGTGTCCCTTCCGAACGCCCCTCACCCTAGTACGGATCGAGTCCGTACAAAATGGTGGTGCCCGTTCCACATAGGGGCCGCCATTACAACGTCACGAACGCGCCACCTCCAAACGAGGTGGCGTGGATGTGATGTCTTTGCACCCTTTCCACAGCGCTCTTTCCACGGTGCTAGAAGGAGCTCCGAAATGGAGCTCCTTTCAGCATTTGTGTCGCTGGCACAGCCTTTAGATGGCTGCGCCAGTGACGAAAGAGAGAAAGGGGCCGAGCGGCCCCTTTCTCCTCCTCCCCGCCACCACCAGGTGTCCTTGGAGCTTGAAGCCCCAAGGACAGCCCTTTCCAGGCCACGGGGAAGCGGCCTTTTGCCGCTTCCCCGTGGCCTGGAAAGTGGCAGTTCGGGGCCCCAGAGGCTGCCGTTCTGGTGGAGAAAGGAGCGCCTACAGGCCGCCCCAAAGGGGCAGTCTGCAACACGCCATTGTCAACTGTCCCTGGAAGCCAAGATGACAAAACTGAGGCTGTTATAATTCAGACTCATCATGAGAAGACACAATTCACTGGAAAAATGATAATTATAGGAAAGGTGGAGGGTAGGAGAAAGAGGAAGGCCACATGCTAGATGAATAGTCTCTATTACGGAGGTCATGGATATGATATTGCAGGAATTAAGCAGAACAGGGAAAGTCAGGAAATATTGCAGATGTCTCATCCACAGGGTTGCCATGGGTCAAGATCGACTCACGGTTGGTTAACTACAACAAAAGTCACTGTAATGAAGGGGGCATGTGAAATGGGGTGTCCATGACAGCCATATGCTAAGCACCTCTTCAAACCAGGTCACCCTTCTAAGCTATGGTGACAGTGCTTGCCCATGATCAAAGGCAGACAAGAACCACAAGACTCACAAGCAAAGTAGAATTAAGTTCAATTTGAAACAATTCCCCACAGTCTGCTCTAAAAGAATGCCATGGGTTCAAAGCTATCTTTCATAAGCAAAAGGCTTATCTCTGATTTAAGCAATCTCACAAAATGCCACATTTGTGGCATATTTTTGGCTCGTCCCAATAATCCTTCCAAGACTCTCATTTCATCATCCTACACACTGCAATTAACCCAGTTAATTTTGGCTGTAATTTTTTTTTAATGCTGCAGAGCAATGATGCTAATATGGTTTCCTATGCAGTCTGCCAAAATTCTCTTTTTACGACCAGATCCTAGCCACACAAAGGCACAGTTTATTACTACAATTAACAATAAAGATAAACGTTTTTAGCATCTTCCAGAAAGTGAGTTGAACTCTCAGAAGCAGGGAGAAACTCAAATGGCAGCACACTCTCTTTCTGCAACCTGCGTGATGTGGTCTTTGTGTCAGATGTTCTGTTAAGATAGAGAGAAAAAGGACTGAGGCAAATTCCATTTATAGAACAACCAACAAACAAAGACTGATAAATTACATTTATGTCTATTTCAGCCTGCTACATCAGAAGCAGTCCAATGGCTATGTAATGATGGCTTTTCAAGGACTTGACAAACTATTACAGTCTCTGAAACAATTATCTTCCATAACAGGAGTGGAACCAATATAGAAGATACTGTGGGAGGCTGGATTTACTATGGGAGGCCAGATTTCTCCATCTTCTGTCTAATCTTCTATGTGACGGATGAGCTGTTTGTTTGGCAGATGTCCAGTGAAATACAGCTGGTATGTAAAGCATTCAGGATATGCAAGGAGTTAAATTCATAGAAATGATCTTAGAAAGAAAACAGAAAGGACAGATTAGTTAGACTCAAGAAAAAATGGTGTCTTTTTGGTAGGTCAAGAACTTCCTCTTCATTTTTGGTCTACAACTTTCTCTTTTGGCTGTGAACAGAAGACATAGTTGATGAAACTGTAATTCGTGCATACTACTATTGAGTATTGAGACCATCCGTTCTTCAGGAAGGTTTGAAGCCCACTTCGTATGGAATCTGAATTCTATAAAGATCTAAAACTAAACCATACATAGTAGCTAAAGTGTTTATATAGAAATGGTTAGAGTTTTTTTGGGGGGGAGGGACGTTTGAGAAACTCCTCTGACTGCAGATGTCATCTTCAGTTCCTGAAATTTTTGACTGGGAGACCAGAGTTTGAATCCCTAGTTGGACATGCAAACCATCTTTGAATAAATCCTGCCAAGTAAACCCAGTGATAGGGTCATTTTAGGATTGCCATAAGTCAGAAATGACTTGAAGGCACACAACAACAATAAAAACTTTTAAGTCTTTTAAGTTAAAAAAAAATGATGTTCAGCCCTCCAAAATTGCCCACCCCTGCCCTAGATGGAAGATTTTGCCATAGGTGCTCTGGGTGTACATTAGGACTAATTTAAGGGGAGGGGGAATCTTGGCCATGACACCAAAGACCAAGAAAGGCAGGGAATGAAAGGGTTTTTTGTGAGACTCCTGCATCTCCACTCACAAAAGCACAGGTGCAAATTTGGAAATGATAACCATAGTTTAGAGAGACACAGTCCATCTCACTATAGTGACCACATGACCTTCAAGTTGTTTCTGACTTATGCTGACCATGAGGCAAACCTAAACAAACTTAGCCCTGTTCAAATATTTGAAAGGATGTTATACTGAAGATGAGACCTCGTGGCACAGTGGTTAAATACCTGTACTGCAGCCACTCACTCACAAACCATAAGGTTGAGAGTTCAATCCCAGTCAAGGGGGCTCAAGCTCGACTCAGGCTTGAATCCTTTGAAATTCGCTAAAATGAGTACCCAGATTGTTGGGGGCAATTAGTTTATACATTGTAAACCACTTAGGGAGGGCTTAAGTGCACTGATAAGTGGTATAGAAACATACTTGCTATTGCTATGGAGCAAATTTGTTTTGGGCAGTTCCAGAGAACAGTACCAGACCGATGGGTTCAAACTGCAAAAAAAGAGATTCCACCTCGACATTAGGGAGAACTTCCTGACAGTAAGAGGTACTTGACAGAGGAACACACTCCCTCAGAGTGTGGCTTTCTTTGGAGGTTTTTAAGCAGCGGCTGGATGACCATCTGTTGGGGGTCCTTTGAATTTGTTTTCCTGCATGGCAGAGGGCTGGACTTGATGTGCCTTGAGTGATTCTATGATTCTGTCACAGGGATTTCTTAGCAAGATTTGTCCAAAGGTCAGTTGTGGTTGCGTTCCTCCAAGGCTGAAAGAGTATGACTTGCCCAAGGTTGCCCAGTGGAATTCCATGGCTGAGTGAAGACTCAAAGTCACAGTCTGATATTCAAACCACTGTACCACATTGGCTCTCATTGAATTTCATATACGCCTCCCTAACCCAGGATCTTATAGAATTCCAAGTGTTCCTTTCTAAACTCCTAACCCCAGGATTCCATACAGTGGAACCATGGCAGTTAAAGTGGAATCCTAGTGCTACAGTTGTACAGTATAGTGCAAAAGTGCCCATGAAGCTGTTCTTGGGACTATTTTTCTTGAAACCAGGATTGGACTGTACAGCCCTTCAAGGAGAAGATGCTTTCAAAGAGAGTAATGTCCCCTGATAGCTCTTCAGAAAATGGACTGTTCTCACTAAAATAGGATATGTGGTTAACCTAGCCATAGCAATCTGATGTACAGTAGTCCATAATCCCCATTTAAACAAGGGTAGGCACTGTAAGAGGGATTCAATGGAGAGTACATTTGTCATCCAGCTCAAACTTGGATAGCATCTGCATCATCCCATAAGTGTTGACAAAAAGCCTTGCTTCTAATGAGAACAGTTAGCAGATCATTAAATATGGAAGGCTGTTCTGTGTGTCCTAACGTGGTGGTTTATAGCCTCTGAGAGGCTTTCCTTTTTTATGCCCAACAATATCTCTGCAATTAACAAAATTGCCTAGACCCGTTTAAAAATCCATGCACTGCACCTCCTTTGTAGGCATTGTTTTCTGAAGAGCATTTGAAACGTCATTGACATTCAGTAATGTTGAGGTGCATTACTAATTATTCCCAGCATGAGAGCCTCCTGGTACTTATGATTTATTATGAATACTTATGATTTGATAATCATTCTTTTTCACATGCACACACACAAAAAAAACTCTCTTTAGTCTAGAGAGATTTATTGTTTCAAAGGCTGTCTAATACCCCACTGGCTTGGAAACAGTAGCTAATGCATACCGCCTGCTGGTACTAATTACTTTTCTTTCTTTTTTTTACCCCTTCTTGGGTATTAATACAGAAATGAATTCGAGCCCTCATTCATACTCTTTACTGGCAACTCCTGGCTCCTGATTCAATACACAGATTGCTGTACACATAATGATGGCTAAATAAATATTAATAGATAATTCAGTGTACATTTTTATGAATTTATAACATCCATTTTATGAGTAATAAGCAGTAATGAAGTGATGCAATTGCAGACCTTAGAATTAAGTCAAATGTTACTTGAAATAAGTTACTTCTGGGTGGTAACAATAGTATATTTTGGAAGAGTAAAAGTTACTTTAAAGTCTATTTTAACACATTTTAGTCTATTTTAACACATGTGACTTTAAAATTGCAATTATAGTCATAAAATAGAGCTTTGGCAATACTTATCACGCAACATCGCCTCTGACAATGTTCTGCTGTGTGTGTGAAGTGTGGTTAGGGCATCCCTTTTCACTGATGAGATGAATGAAATTTGAATGAATAGTGAATGGATCAATGAATTTCATTGAAATTCCCATTAGATTTCATATGCAAAATATCACTGCCATGGCAGTTGTGATATTGGCAATCATGTGGCATAACTGTCTCCTCTTCTTCCCTTTTGCCCCTCTCCCTCGCTATTCACAAGCAGCCTGATTTTCATTATTTTTTTCTATATATATATATCATAGAATCATAGAATCATAGAATCATAGAGTTGGAAGAGACCACTAGGGCCATCCAGTCCAACCCCCTGCCATGCAGGAAATCCAAATCAAAGCATCCCTGACAGATGGCCATCCAGCCTCTGTTTAAAGACCTCCAAGGAAGGAGACTCTATCACCCTCCGAGGGAGTGCATTCCATTGTCGAACAGCCCTAACTGTCAGGAAGTTCCTCCTAATGTTCAGGTGGAATCTCTTTTCCTGCAGCTTGCATCCATTGTTCCGGGTCCTGTTCTCTGGAGCAGCAGAAAACAAGCTTGCTCCCTCTTCAATATGACATCCCTTCAAATATTTAAACAGGGCGATCATATCACCTCTTAACCTTCTTTTCTCCAGGCTAAACATCCCCAGCTCCCTAAGTCGTTCCTCATAGGGCATGGTTTCCAGACCTTTCACCATTTTTGTCGCCCTCCTTTGGACACACTCCAGTTTCTCAATGTCCTTTCTGAATTGTGGCGCCCAGAACTGGACACAGTATTCTAGGTGGGGCCTGACCAGAGCAGAATACAGTGGCACTATTACTTCTCTTGATCTAGACACTATACTTCTATTGATGCAGCCTAAAATAGCATTGGCCTTTTTAGCTGCCGCATCACACTGTTCACTCATGTTCAACTTGTGGTCTACTTGGACTCCTAGATCCCTTTCACACGTAGTTTCATTCAGCCAGGTGTCACCCATCCTATATCTGTGCATTTTATTTTTCTGCCCTAAGTGCAATACCTTACATTTCTCCGTGTTGAATTTCATTTTGTTAGCTTTGGCTCAGCTTTCTAGTCTATTCAGGTCATTTTGAATCTTGATCCTGTCCTCTGGGGTATTAGCTATTCCCCCTAATTTGGTATCATCTGCAAATTTGATAAGTATGCTTCCAATTCTGTCATCCAGGTCATTGATAAAGATGTTGAATAGCACTGGGCCCAGGACAGAGCCCTGTGGGACCCCACTGGTCACTTATATATTAAAAACTTTAAACCACATTAGCAGAACTCCAAAACTGAGTTAAAAAGTTATAAACCATAAACCACAGTGAGAACACTGACAGATAGGTGGGTGGAAATACAGTAGACAAATATACAGATAATGGGATGAATAGGTGGGTGAATGCCTGGACAGACAAACACAAAGGTAGAAAACACAGAAGAAACACATCTGAATAGGATTGCTTGGGAATTGTAGTTTATTGTTGTACCAGAGCTTTCTGACAGAGAATGCTAAATGTCTTGCAAAATTACAGTTCCCAGAATTCCGTAGCATTGAGTCAGGTCAGTTCAAGCGGTGTCAAATTGGATAATTTCTACAGAATGGCAGGTTATAGACCGCCGCTTTGAGGCGGTCTGCCGCCGCTGCCGTTTCCTCCGTAAAGGGGCTGTCGCAGCCACACCGCACGGCTCCCTTACGGAGAAAAAAGAAGCTCCAAAATGGAGCTTCTTTCTGCGGCGCCCTAATGACGTCGTGAAGCGCCGCTGGCGCACTCACAACATCATTAGCACCGCAACACATTTGGACGCACAGCGTCCGATACGTAAAGATGGCGCCGGACGTGTGGAACGGCCGGCGTCATATTGTACGAACAGAATCCGTATTAGAGCCAGGGGCGTCTAGAAGAGACGCCCCTTTTTTAAAATGGGACGTCCTGCGGACGTCTCAAGTGGCGGTCTATAACCCGCCAGTGTTTTGGACCTGAGTTAGGAACTGGGAGTTTAGTCAGACCAAAGTAAGCTTTTCACCATACCAAATCATGTGTTTATAGTGGATATCACCCTATGCATTACTGTGGGATGATACACTATACCAAATATCACTCTGTATGTGGGAAATGACCAGAAGACATTGGAGTTTATCATACCCAAAATAAACCCAACGTACCTCTCCTGGGTTAGTTTCAATTACAGGATGCAGTCACATATTATCACGTGCAAAATACCACCAATGTCACCCCTCAACTGCATCCTGCCTAAAACCCAGCTACAAGTTGCACTCAGATGGCTGATTTGCAAAGTTGGGAAGCTCCTGACTTTGCAAATCAGCCATCTGAGTATGGCTCATAGCCAGGTTTTAGGCAGGATGCAGTTGGGCAGCAATATCAGCAGCATTTTACATGTGATAATACCCGACGGCATCCCATAATCAAATCTAACCCAGGAGAGGCGAGTTGGGTTTATTTGTGGTGCGATAAACTCCATTGTTACAAGCAGCCCAAGTTCCTTTATATAAACTGCTTCCCTCCTGGACACACATGTTGAAGCTGGAAACCTTGTCAAACGTAACCCATTTTCACTGCATTGCAGAGCAATATAACCAGTCCTTTGTAACTGAAAAGACAATGTCACAATCAATTGTACTTCTAAATGAAGTTGAGGACATTTGGGAAGGAGTCTCTCAATGAGCAGACTTCAAACTCTCCTTTTTATGATTCTGCTTTATAGCTACCTACATGATCCTCTCCCCCCCCCCCTTTTTTTTTTTTTTTTTTTAATGTGGCTAATTGCATTCAGGGACGAAGTTTCAGTTCCCATTACAGTTGTCTAAGTCCTATATACTTAATGGCAAGATGCAATGAAATGTGAAAGGAAGCTAAGCAAAGGAATAAAGGATATAGTGATGTGTTTCCCCATATCATGACACTCCTGGAAAGAAGTAGGGAAAATAGCATTATATATGTGACCTATATTTGCATACTTTAATTTGATAATGGGGAGATAAAGTCAGCCTTGGTTCAACCTTGAAAGTTGCTTCTTTAGCACAGTTTGGTCCATAGCTGGTATGTGATACTCCATGCATTATCTAGTGACTGTACACTAAGTCATATCCAGTTATGGGTTATTTTATCATTTAGGACTTTATCACACCAGCCTGCTGTCCTGCCAGAATTGCACTAGTTTAAGAAATGGAAGCATACCATTTGACATCATTCCTTATCATACTTTTCCCCACAATAGCACTTCAGTGCTCAGTAGTTGCATGATCTATTTTCTGCACTGTCAAATGCTGCTTTTGTGAATGTGCACGGGGCAGCCCAGCACTTTGAGAGAAATCAGAGCCAGCTTTGCTCAAGACTTTAGGGCAGAAGAAAAGTTAGAAACTTATAGTTGACCCAAAATGGCTCATTACTTTTTGACTCCATTTCCTCACATGCAGGGAAACTTGTGCTGATTTTAGCATTTCTTCAGCTCTACTTGCCATATTTGGGAATCATTCCTTGTTTCCATGTTTTACCCATCATCACAATCTGGTTCACCAGAAGCCCTGGTGGCACAGTGGTTAAATGCCAGTACTGCAGCTACTCAAGGGTTTATCGCATGCAGTTTTAACACCGACCCAGGCATGGGACAGGATCGGGTTGGACCAGGTTAAAACTGTTGTTACTGCATGCCAAATTGTTGCTGCAGTGCCGCCTGACCATCACCCATCCTCCAGCAGTGCTCTGCAGCTGATTTTAGTACTACGGAAGCATTGCTCTGTAATGCAGTGAAAATGTGTTACGTTCGACAAGGTTTCCAGATTCAATGTGCGTGTCCAGGAGGGATGTAGCTTAAATAAAGGGACCTGGGCTGCTTGTAACAATAGAGTTTATCGCACCCCCAAATAAACCCAACTCACCTCTCCCGGGTTAGATTTGATTACAGGATGCAGTTGGGTATTATATGGAAGCTTTCCATATACTAAAATCAGCCTCCAGAGCACTGCTGGAGGATGGGTGATGGTCAGGTGGCAGCACAGCAACAATTTTGTGTGCAGTAACATCAGTTTTAAACCATTCGGGCTATAAATAAAATGTATTATTATTATTATTATTATTATTATTATTATTATTATTATTGCCTGTCCTTCCCTTCTGATTCCAAGGAAGCTGTCTCAGTACTGGACCAATGTCGGTTGACAATAATGGACTGGATGAAGACAAACAAAATGAAATTAATCCAGACAAAACGGAGGTGGATTGAGGTTATAGTCCCCTTGAAATCTGTGCTGTTAGGTTTTATGTCTTATTTTCTATTTCTGTTGTTTTTGTCTTTGTTTTTCTTTAGCTTATCAGAGATTTATTATGAAGTGAAATGCAAATGCAATAAATATTCAAATAAAATAATCCAGATAGCTTTCACTTTGACTACCAAAGTGTCAAGAGAACATTAAAGTTAGGGTTAGATGGTTATGCCTAACCTGAGCTCTTAACTCTGCAACAGGCATGATGATGACGGGCAATATTTAACTGTTTCCTTTCTCATTTCCCTGTCTGTAAAATGCGAATACTACTGCAACAAGAACATTATGGAAAGGATGAAGGCAAACAACAAGAAACATAATCCAGACAACACAAAAATGCTCCTGGTCAGTTGAAAGGCAAATCAGGGAACAGGGATTTAGCCTTGATGGGGTCACACTCCCCCTAAAGACATGGGTCTTCAGTTTGGGTGTGCTCCTGGATTCATCCCTGAGCCTGGAAGTCCAGCTCTCAGAGGTACCCAGGAGTTCATTTGTACATTTAAACTTGTGCACCAGCTACACCCATTTCTTGAGACTTCAAACCTGGACACAGTGATGCACGCCTTAGTTAAATCCCATGTTGGTTACTTTAACACACTTAATGTGAACTTTCATTTGAAATATGTTCAGAAACTTCAGCTGGTCCAAAGAGCAACTTCCAGATGGTTAACTGGGATTGGCTACAGGGGGCATACAACTCCCCTGGTCCAACAGTTCCACTGGTTGCCTGTCCATTTGGGGGCAAAGTTCAAAGTGCTGGTGATGAGCTATAAAGCCCTACATGTTCAGGTCTTGGTTATTTGAAGATGTCCTCTAGGAATTTTCTGGTCTCATCTTCTGAGGAAGCTCACCATGGGAGAAGGCCTTCTCAGTGGCTTCTCCCAGGCTCTGGAACCCTCTTTCCAGAGAAGTTAGACTGGCATTATTTGAAGGCACTGGTCAGATGGGTCAGGATAGCATGGACTGAGCTCAGGACGTCATGGCAAGGTAAGGAGAATAGAGGGCTGTACAAACAGCTGGGGTTTGCCATGGAGTTTCCACAAAACTCCATGACAAAGCAGGGGTCAAATTAGCCCAGCAAAGAGGCTGTTTACCCTGGGATTGGGCCGAATCCACCAGATCCATGTCCAGTCTGGCAGGATCAAGTCTGATCCTGGCCCTAAGGTTTTGGCCTCCATCATCTGAACTGCATGATGTAAAGGTGAAGGGAATACCAACCTTTCGTCCCATGTGGATAACCTTTTAGTAGCTTTCCACAAACTGCTAAACACTTTTTATTAGGCTTTGTATAATGTGCTGGACTTGTATTTGTTGTTGTTTTAATTTGTTCTAACTGGTTTCACTTCTATGATGGTTTAATTGCTTTTTAACTTTTGTGGGCTGTTAATTTTTAATTATATTTGTTCTAGATGCTGTAAGCCACCTTAAATTCCAAACTGGGAAAAAGGAATGATATAAAGAAAAAGGAGAAGATTGTGAAGCAATATGCAAGTCAAACCCTGAGTCATCTAGCTAATTTATACAAGTGTAAGTTTCTGCTACACCAGCATATCACACTCTTTATACCCTTGGTTGCTGGCATTAGAGTAGCCATCAGGCACACAGCCTGAACGTCTTTTATTTTGTCTTACAATTAATAATACAGTTCCGAGTCTTGAAATGTCCATTCCTTTCCAGCCATCAAGCTTGGGAGCTTTGTCAGTCTGTGTTGTGACAGGTTCATTCTTGACTTTCCATTGCCCATATAGGGACATTCAAAGCAAATACAAAATTGGATCAATTTTAAAGCTAGCTTCAGTATTCATTGGAAGCCAAGGAGGCCTCCCTAGAGAAGAGAAGAAAAATAAAGGGGCAAATAGAAAACAAGTTAACAGGCTCCAGGGGTAGTTCCAGGGGATGGTTAAGGTAGGCATTTGCCAGACCAGACCATGGGAAGTTACTTTTTTGGGGACTAGAATTCCCAGAATCATACAGCCTGCATAATCCCTGGCCAAATGGATTGGCTGATTGGCTGATAATACAGTCAGCCCTCCTAATCCATGGATTTTTTATACACAGATTCAGGCATCCACAGTTTGAAAATATTCCAAAAAAAAAAAAAAAAAAAAAAAAAGCATAAATTCCAAATAGCAAACCTTGATTTTCCATTTTATATGAGGGTCACCATTTTGCTATGCCATTGTATTTAATGGGGCATAAGCATCCACTGATTTTGTTATCTACCGGAGGGTCCTAGAACCAAACCCCAGCAGATAACAAGGACCCACTGTATGCCAGTAGTGTTGTAGACAGGAGTATTTTTCATCCCTGCCTAGAAATGGGTGGATGGTAGAGAATATGCTTTTCCACAGTGTGTCCCCTCCCCTCTCCCGAATTTCTCCTTGGGTCAATACAAACTGAGCTGCAGATTTCTCATGACTCCCCTTCAGCTTTCATTAAGCCATGTCCACTTCCTATTTCCCCTTCTTTGCTTCAAAAAAGCTGTAGCTTCTCAAGAAAGTGTCTAGATTTCCGTGTCACTTTTGCCATGAGCCCGTGTTCTAATATCCTTTCCTACTAGTGTATGTCACCTCTCATGACTGTATCAACTGCCATCCTTTGCCCACTTCTCCCACCAGGAGCTGCATCTACACTGCAGAATTAATGCTGTTTGACACTGCTTTAACTGCCCTGGCTCAATGCTATGGAATTCTGGAGTTTGTAGTTTTGTGAAGTGTTTAGCTTTCTTTGTCAGAGAGCTCTGGTGCCACAACAAACAACAAATCCCAGGATTCCATAACACTGAGCCATGGCAGCTAAAGTGGTATCAAACTGTATTAATTCTGCAGTGTGACAGCAGGCATAGTCTCATACTCACTGGTCCCACTCATTCTATGGACTCATTATCACATGTCTGGGTAACTGTCAGGGGCTGAGGGAAGGCATTGGCACTAAATGGGACTCTGAAGGGCTGCTTCTCCACACACAACCCCTTGCCATGCCCCACATGCCCAGAAAAATTGTTTTACTTTTTAAACATGTTTTGTCCCCAAATGGCCCATTTCATGTTTCAAAATGGTCTTTCCTGAAGCAATGGTAGAAATGCCTCCTTGCCCTCTAGGAGGTGGAAGACATTTTGAACCCTATTTTTGAGAGGGGGGCATTGTGGTTGGGGGGACTGCACCCTTGCATTAAAGATTTTTCCACCACATATTAAATTTTAGAGTGTACAAATTTTGTATGAATATACCGGATACAGTGTGATCCCAAGAGCCAGTACGGTGTAGCTATTTCAGTGTTGGACTATGACTCTAGGAGGAGGATTCAAATATCTACTCTTTTTTGAAAATAAATATTATTAGATTAAAAAACCAAACACATATACATCTGCTTGTACATTGGAGAAGTAAAAAAGACATATCACAAAGACAAAAAAACTAAAAACAGACAACAAAACAAACAAAAAACAGAAAAAAGAGAAAGAAAACATAAACATTACTCTATATAAATAAACACAATTATACATTTAAAAGTGACTTCCCTTCCTTCAGTGTGAACATGACTTTGCTGAATATTTGACTTTCTTATTTTTCTTTTTTCATATATTTTAATACATCTGTTTCATTACAACCAATCTACCTTTATCATTATTTTGAAATTCTTAAATTCATTCATAATTATCATTTCCCCTATTCTTATATCAGTTGTAGAACATTCATATTTTTTTCCTTTCATTTCCCATGAAGATCACCTGAAGATAAATTTCTAGTCCTGAAAAGCAATTATGCTTTTTTTCTCCTCCTTCTTTAGAGAGATAATTTATAACTGGTAACCAATCTTTCTTATAACGATTGATGTTTCCTTCACTCATTAAGGTTGTTAATTCATCCATCTCCAGTATTTCTTAAATTTTACTAATCCATTATTTTATTGTGGGTTCTTCCTTGTTTTTCCATTTTTTAGCCAATACCGATCTTGTGGCTGAGGTTAAGTAGAATATGATTTTTCCTGCTTTATGTTCTAGTTCTTTATTAGTCATCCCCAGAAGGAATAGCAAGGGTTCCAAATCAATCTTGATGTCTATATTTTTTTCCATTTCCTTGTGTATATCAAACCAAAACTTCCTTGCCCGTTTACATTCCCACCACATATGCATCATGGTACCTACTTTTTGTAAGCAGTTCCAACATGTGCCTTTTGTATTTTTTTTTATAAATGTTTGACAATTTTTCTGGTATGAGGTACCATCTATATTGAATTTTATAATATGATTATTTTATATTGTAATGTAATGTGTGGTTTATTCTTTTTTCCAATTTCTTTCCCAATCTTCTAGTAGGATAAATTTGCCAAAATCTTGTACCCATCTAATCATGTACTGCTTTATCGTTTCTTCTTCCATCTCAGATTTTAAGAGTAGTTTATATAATTTTGATACATGATGTTGGGTTTATAGTGCATTAATTTCTCAATTTCTGTTTCTTCTTTTTCAATTTGGTAAATCTTTTCATCTGTTTTGTATCTCTCCAAAATTTGCCTGTATAAGAACCAATTATAGTTAAGGGCTTCTTGTTTTGTTTCTTCTGGTGTTTTCAGTCTATATTTTCCTTCTTCTTGAGTTAGTAGATCTTTATACGTTAACCATTTCTCTTCTTTCATCTGTTCCCTTCTGAAGAAGACTTTGTTCACTGAGGTCCAACTTGGGATTTTTTGAAATAGTCTTGATTTGTATTTTAACCAGACACAAATTAAATATTTTCTGATGTAGTGATTACTGAATTCTTTGTTTACTTTTGATTTGTTGTATATTAGATATGCATACCAACCATATGGCAATACATATCCTTCCAATTGTAGCACTTTTTCTTCTTTCAACGTAATCTAATGGCTAATCCAATCTAAGCAGCATACATGATAATAAAGTTTAAAATTTGGCAAATTTAATCCTCCTCTCTCTTTCGTGTCTTGTAAAATTTTCAACCTTATACTAGGCTTCTTCTTGGTCCATATGAATGACCCAAGATCTTTTCCCCAAGCTTTAAATGGAATAACATTTGTGATTATGGGGAGGGTTTGGAGGAGAAATAGCATTTTTGATGTGACATTCATCTTAACAGTTGAAAATGTGCCGATCCATGATAACTTATTTTGTCCAATGTTGAAGGTCCTTCTTTATTTCCTTCCATGTTACATCATAGTTGTTTTTATATAAATCAGAATTTTTTCGTGGTTAAGTTTATTCCCAGATATTTTACTTTTTTCTTAATTTAAAAATTTGATAAATTTGACAACTGCTCCTTTTCAACCTTTGACATATTCATTATTAACATACAGTGCACCCGCATCATACACGGGCGTGCTTTATGCGGCTTTCAGCATATGCTGAAAGCCATGCAGAGATAAGGGCCACTGCACCACCAGGTGCATGAGCCTAATTCATTTAAATGGGGCTCAAGCATAGGCAGTATTTGCTTTATGCGAGGGAGTCTGGAATGGATCCCCGCATAAAGTAAGGGTGCACTGTATTTGTCTTTTTCTCATTAATTTTTAGTCCATCCAACCTTCCATAATCATATACTGTTTTTAGTAAATGATTAATGATTTCAATGTAATTAGAGAGGGTTATCACCATATCATCAGCACAAGATTTTATTTTGTATTCGTTCTTTATTTTTTATTCCAGTGATTTTTTTCTTCTGACCTTATCTTTTATTCAAAATCTCAGACACTGTTATATACAGTAAAGGAGATGGAGGGCATCCTTGCCTCATACCTTAAGCAAGTTTCAGTTGTGTCACCATTTATTAGAATTTTCGCATTTTGTTTTTTGAAGATTGCTGATATCCAATTAATAAATTTTTCTCCTAATTTCATTTTTTTAAAGTTTCTATCAGAAAGTCCCAATTGACATGGTCAAATGCCTTTTCTGAACTGAAGAAGATTAATGTCGCTTGTTGATCCAGTACTTTTTCTGGTTAAGATTGTTGTCCCTTCTTTAATTTTCCAAATTATTTTTTTCTCAGTAGTCCTCTTTAATTTCCAGGCAAGCATTTTTCCAGGTTTATTTGCAAATTTGAAAGTTTTCTGTGTAAGATATCTGAGAGTTTTCTCCATCTCATCAACAAATAATATTGAAATTTGTTTCTGCATTATTTGGATTTCTTCCACCAATTCTTTGTTCTTTGGGAACTTTCTAAATTTTGTCTCTTTGTCTTTAATTTCCAATAGTAATTTATTGATTTTTTCCATCTTTTTTCTTTTCTTCTGAATTTTTTTGAATAAAAATCTCTCATCTGAGTGTAGCCATAAGTTTAAAACAATTTGAAGGTAAACAGCAAAGTGTGATTTTCAACAGTAGGGATCGCTGTGTTATAATTTTCGTCTTTTTACTATCCAGTCATCTTCTCTTTTTTTGCCACCAGTTATGGTATCCTTCTAGGCATTCCAAATCTACCAAGTACAATTTCCTGCTTCCATGTGTTTGATGACCTTGAAAACGCTGATTTTGCCTTGTTTTCTTTCAGTCCAACTGGTCTCAGACTGCTCCTTCCCACTTGCCTCCTCCATCTCCTTCCTTCTGACTGACCTCCGTCTGTCTGCTCCCTCTCGATGGCTTCTTCTGTCTCCTTCCCTCTGACCGACCTCCGTCTGCTCCCTCTCACTCACCTCCTCTGTCTCTTTCCCTCCGACTGACCTCTGTCTGCTCCTTCTCGCTTGTCTCCTCCATCTCCTTCCCTCCGACTGACCTCTGTCTGTTCCCTCTTGCTCACCTCCTCCTTCCGACCTCTATCTGCTCCCTTTTGCTTGCCTCTTCCATCTCCTTCCCTCCAACCGACCTCCATCTGCTCCCTCTCACTCGCCTCCTCCGTCTCCGTCCCTCTGACCGACCTCCGTCTGCATCCTCTCGCTTGCCTCCTCCATCTCCTTCCCTCTGACTGACCTCTATTTGCTCCCTCTTGCTCACCTCCTCCATCTCCTTATATTTGAATTTTGTCCCACTTTGTCAAGTATCCCGATTTCATTTTTTTCAATGAACGTTCTCCAGAGTTAACCAGCCTTTTGTTAAGAATAGGATTGAAGCTGAAAGTGAATGCTTCTCCAGTAAAGGTTTACAAGATAAGGGATTGTTCAAGTCTTTGTTTTATTCTAATAGTTTGGTGGCAGCTGTCTGCCAATAATGGCGGCACAGTGAGTGGCCGTGTTTGTTCCCTGGTCTCCTCTGTCCCTTCCCCGCAGTCGTGGTCTTTGTGTCGCAGTCTTGGGGCAGGAATCTGATCCTCAAGGACACCACTGAGTCCTCTATATCAAGAGGATAATTTCTGGCTATTTCCCAAATGGAATAATAACCCTGAACACCACTCCTGGCAGATGCCTTCCAGCAGGTAGCTAGAAGTACATCTAGTTAGACACCATGCCAAACCGGAAGTCCCCCAAATCACTACTCAGCCATGGAAATCCATGGAGTCATACTCTCTCAGCTTCAGAAGAAGGCAATGAGAAATACCATTTGAAGAAATCTTGCCAAGCAACGCCCTCAACAGGGTCATCTGAGTGTTGCCATAAGTGTAGAACAATTTGAAGGTAAACAGCAAAGTGTGATCCTTTCAAATTCAGTCTCATCATCCATCATCTTCATCTCTCCAAGACAGTTTTTCTGCGCAGCTATTCAAGAGACCTTGAATTCAAAGAAAACTCTATAAAGAAATTGAAAATAAATCATTCAGAATCTGGACTGGATAGCTTTTGATTTTAGTAGCCCTGGGAAACCTAAGCTGGGAAACCTAAGCTGGTTATACTGGCTGTCTCTTCTATCCCAACTGAGGGATGTGGGAATGTAACATGGTCCCACGGTGATTTATATGAAAGCCACAGGCTGCTGGTTTGCGTTTATGGAATACTATTTTTAAACTTTTTTAAATGTTTCATTTGTGTTTAAACATGTTCTATTTTTAGTTTCACGTTGCTATTTTTTCCTCTGTAATCTGACTATGCCAGTACAGTTCCCAAGAAATTGCTGGTGTCTTTGCAATCCATTTCATGGGTGAAAAATGGCTAAAGCTCATAATAGGAAAGTTTCTGGAGCCATTGTCCAAAGAATTAATGAATGAATGAATTTTATCTACCCCAAAGCCTGAGACAAAAATAGATGTTTGAGACAGTTGTCTCTGTGTAAAAAGAGACCTAGCAAGAGAGGCTATTTTGTATGGCTCATTCCCTTGGGACTGTGAGACAGGCATAAAAGAAGCATTTTGCTGCCCAAATCCATCTCTCCTGGTTCTATTATTCTTGCAGGGTATTGTGGGATAATGGTATGAGCTTATGGCTATTAAATCTATTAAACAAGAGTACCAATACTGGGAACTTATTGTTGATTTAAGAAAAAACTGTGTGTTTTTTTTTGTTTGTTTCATGTGATAATAGTACCAGAGAAAGGAAAAGAACTTAAATCTGGTTAAAGAATTTGCTAAAGTGAGCATCTTTGCATTCTCAGGTAGCCTTTATTGGTAGTACTCCATCTACCTTTCTTCATCTGAAAGAAGGAGATGGAAGTGACTTAAGGTGAAAGGAAGTGAAGTCTAAGCACATCTATACATAGGTCTAGAAACTTAAGAGAGCAGAAAATTCATCTGGGCTATCTAGTTGAAGGATAGGGTTGCCATAAGTAAAAAATGATGTGAAGGCACACAACAACAGCAACAACACTCTGTGAGCTGCCTTGGGTCCCTCCAGGGAGAAAGGAAAGGCATACATGAAATTAATTAATTAATTAATTAATTAGTTAAGATAAAATAAAATAAAATAAACTGACTTATGGCAACCCCAAAACAAACCTATCATGGGGTTTTCTTGGCCAGACTCTTTCAGAGGGAGTTTTCCATTGCCTTCCTCTGAGGCTGTGAGAGTGTGACTTGCCCAAGGTCATCCAGTGTGTTTCCATGGATGAGCAGGGATTTGAACCCTGGTCTCCCAGTGTCCTTGTTATTGTGTGCCTTCAATGGTATCCAACTTATGGTGACCATAAGGTGAACCTTTCACAGGGTTTTCTTGGCAAGTATCTTCAGAAGGGTTTTTGTCATTGCCACCCTCTGAGGCTGAAAGAGTGTGACTTGACCAAGGTAAATCATAGAGCTGGAATACACCACAAGGGTAATCAAGTTCAACCCCCTGACAAGCAGAAACACAGATGACCATCCAGCCTGTGCTTAAAAACCTCCAAAGGAGGAGACTCCACCACACTCCAAGGCAGCATGTTCCACTATCGAACAGCTCTTAGTGTCAGGAAGTTCTTCCTAAAATTTGAGGTGGAATCTCTTTTCCTGTAGTTTGAATCCATTGCTCCATGCCCTGTTCTCTGGAGCTGTAGAAAACAAACTTGCTCCATCCTCAGTATGGCATCCTTTCAAATATTTAAAGGTCAGTAGGTTTTATGGCTGAATGGGAATTTGAATCCTGGTCTCCAGAGTCATACTCCAACACTCAAACCACTGCACCACACTGGCTAGTCCAATGTTAAAATCACTAAATGATACTAGCTCTTACAATCACACTGTCTCAGGTATATTCATATAAAATTTGTATACTCTCAAAGTTAATCTGTGATGTTTTTTTTGACTTGGACTAATAATAGGTTCTAGATTTTTGAAATTTTCTTCTACCACATGCATTTTCTGTATACATTTCCCACAGCAATTGAATTTTTGTACACATTCTCCCCACTGACTAAATCATAATTCCCCGCTCAGCCATGAAACCCGTTGGGTGACCTTGTGCAAGTAACATGCTCTCAGCTTCAGGGGAAAGCAATGGAAAACCTCCTCTGAACAAATCTTGTCATGAAAACCTGATGATAGGGTTGCCATAACTTGAAAATGACTTGAAGGCACACAACAAAAACAAAAACAAAAAAATAACAATGCCTGATGTTATGCATATGAAATGTAGCACAATCTTGGAAATGTGCAGAAGTCTGAGGCAAAGTGCTTTTTCTCTTTCAAGGAGTCTCAAAAGGTATGGCAACTGAATTTTTTTCCATCTCTAAAACTAGGGCAGGAGGCTAGCAGAAGGAGCACATTTTCCCTTGGAAGCCTTCCTCTCCATAATCTAAGTAAATAAACCCAGCAAGTAAGTCAGAGTGACTCATGAAAATCCCATGCAACTGTAATTGTTCCACATCAGAGCCTTTGGTTTGGATCCATTGTCACAAGAAGAGGGCTCTATAGGTCGATACAAGCAAACTAGGGACAGAAAAAGTCTTGACGGTTCTGTCAACAGCTTTCAATATCACCTCTCATTCACCGGGACCCTACATCATAATGGTCAGCCATGTGATCTTCACCATTGTGAAGCATCCTTTAGGAAGGTGGCTGCAAGGATTGCTCACTATGCCCAGTTGTTTCCCTGGTGTGCAAGAACAGCTAAACAGGAGGGTTGCTTCCAGAAGCAGCTACAACCCCCATCACTGGTTCCCTGGAGGACTGCACCTGGGCTTGTTTTGACTACTCAGATGGAAGGAACAGTTTCCATCCACAGTGTACAACAATTTCTTCTTCCCTTGGTGCTGAAGAGCATTTGGAACAAAACCAGAAGCTTCCCCACAGCCAACTGGTAGCCAGGGGATCAAATTACTACCAACTCTGGTTGCAAGATAGTGTCCTATTTTCCCTCTGCTGGTCCCTATTTTCTATCACCCACATGGCATGAAGGGACAACATGGCCCTGTCCATGATCTGAATGCTATTGAACTTGGCCAATGTACATGAATGAGAAGATTATTGTTTGGTTCAGCTTTTTAATAAACATTTATGGAAATTGACAAACATCTTAACTAACAAGATAGAATGAGTTGGTGGTAGCAATGTTTTAAAATATTTGAGATTAATTTGAGAATAGACCAAAGCTTAGGTGCTAACTATACTGGCTGGATGTTTTGGGTTGTTCCGTTTGAAAATGGCTCCTCCTGTACTTGGAAAGGTAGTGAAGTGGCAGTGCATTCTTTTGCTCATCACTACATTTGTACCTCATTAGCATTACCTCCAACATTTGCTTGCTTGTACATGAAATAGGGCAATGCTATTTACATCTTCCAAAATGAAAGTCATAACTGCCCAGTTATGCAATGGCACAGTTGTGTAATGATGACATTATGGAACCAATTCTACTCCATCAGAAAGATAGAGATATTGCCACTTTCACCATTTTCCCATATACATATTTTCCCCCATGAACCAATAGATGCCCATTTCTGTTTAGTTTGTGATCTACCCGTAGATCGTTTTCACATGCCACCTTTCAAGCCAAGTGGTTACTAAACTGTAGTTGGATTCGGAGTCATTAACAGATTAATTAAAGTGGGAAAAGAATCAAGTGGTATAGCCTGGTAGAGCACCAGAAGAGCCATTATATCTTCCGATAAGCTCCAGGCAAATGTGGGACTAATGCAGTGCAATTGCAGTATGTCAGTGTCACATGATAAGCTTCTAAGGGATATACCTGGTTCTGATATGCACACGCTTTAGTCTGGGCAGTGCATCTCTCATCAGTTCATATTGAAATCCATAAACATTGAATTCCTCAAGTATATCTGTTTCAGACTCCTTGGCTTATGCTTTTCTTATCCAGTATTTTGCCTGCTAGTGTGCTCCCTTGAAGGAAGTATGATCTTCCTATTTGACCTAGGTTTGGGTAGCAGATGCTATACTCTCATGCCAGTATGCATTTTTGTTACATCTCATTAATTTATAGGCAGTGCTGATTTATAACTGACTGTTTCAAAGCTGTCATGCTGAGCTGTGGGAAACTGCAAAGGCATTTATCAAGGTAAATGAAGTTTGGCCCTTTAATATTTTAACAACAAACCTCCATGTTTGGGATTTTCACTTTATCCAAACTTTTAGGCCCAAGTTTGCACTCTTTTTAATTATTTACATTCCCATTAAGAGCATCTACACAGATGATTTTTCCCCTTACTTTTTGCCTGCTCAGATGACCCGCTGTTACTCCCCAGTGTTCATGTCTGACTTAAAGATTAATTAAAATAAATATCAAGTGCTCCTGAAATTATTAATAAATTATACAATTTACATGCAATTGTAAGTGGAAGAATGCTTTCCACTTCCCTTTAAAAATATCAGCATGGTTCCAGCCAGGAAGGAAGTGTGCTAATTACATTTCCTTCATGAGGCTTCAGCATTCATGACTGAGGAGTTGATCAGAAGATGCAAAGGAGGTAAAAATAAGCATTTTAATTTTTTATACTTCAGCAGTTCCTTAATCCCAGAGCTAGCTATTAAAATACATACCCAAATGCGCCTGGCAAATTTTCTGACATTTTGATCATCCTTGATCATTTCCATGTAGGAAAGTTATAGATACTTAACGGTCAGATTCACGCCTGCAAACTTGGCTTAATCATCTCATAGCTCCAGTTATTGCACTGGAGTTACTCTCTGCTCAGAGTAATTTTTTTTAAAGAACAGCTTCTGTAAGGAGTTTCAAAGAGGGAATTTTAGTAGCAGTTCCCAGTTTCCTTATGCATGATAAGATTATTGATGTTTGCTGGAGAAAAGAGACATATCCTACTCTCTTCTAACCTATAATACCATCCCTGTAGGTGGTCAGAAGGCGGTACTGCAACTATCCATATCAGCAAAGATTAAGTGCCATAAATATTATGTTACAAATGAGGAATTGAAATAGGAACTGCTGAACTGAATTATATCCACAAATTCCAGTCCATTAGCAGAGGTATGCACAAAAACAATGGCTTCATGGCACACTGCATATATTAATACAAGAGTCTTCACTATTGCACATATACAGTAACAAAAGGAATCTTCTCAGATGGAGTTTTGAACCCAGGGAAATTGACTTTTGGTAAGCGGATTTATTGTTTTCACACACCAACTACTATAAATATCTGAAAGACCTGTATCATCTAATCCAGCTCCTTATAGGGCATGGTTTCCAGATCTTCCATCATTTTGATTGTCCTCCTCTGGACATGCTCCAGCTTCTCCACATCCTTTTTGAATTGTGATGCCCAGAACTGGATGCAGTGTTCCAGGTAAGGTTTGACTAAAGCAAAATAGAGTGGTACTATGACTTCCTTCCTTCTAGACACTATTTTTCTATTGATTCAGCCTAGAATCATATTGGCTTTTCTAGCTGCCACATTACACTGTTGAGTCATGTTCACCTTGTACACTTGTTGCCTGGGAGGCCGCCGCTACAAGAAAAACAGGAGCCAGCAATATGGATGAAAGGCCACAACTTTATTAATCAACCAGCTAGCAAAGTAGGGTTGGCTCAAAGCATGAGGTCTGGATCTGGGCCATCATACAACCCGCTGTTGTATGATGAACCATAATACCTGGTAACGGCCGCTTCGGGATGGCCTAGGGGCTAAGTGAACGCCATATATCCATCCATGCAACCATCTGATCACATGTATTTAATCAAGCCCCTAGTCACCAGGAGACGCTGTCATGCTGTGGCCCCCGCAATGGCCACAACACATGCCCTCACCACTCCCGTGTCCCAAAGGGACTCCCGAACCAGTGCTACTGAGCCCTGGAAACCATGCCCACCAGATGCACAATCTATGCTGCCGCCCCTGAAGTTGTGACATGAAAAACCATGCACCCAAGGGAGGGTGGGTGGGTGAGCCAAGCAGCAGATGGCACCGAGCAGCAATAGCAGCGAGCAGCAAATGGCACTGAGTAGCAGATGGTACTGAGCAGCAATAGCAGCGAGCAGCAAAATGGCTCCAAGCAGGAAGCCACGTGGCCTTAAATAAGCCAGTATGTGGGAGGAGCCAGGAGGGAAGTCGCCCCGCCCCCAAGGCCAGTCAACGAATCGGCCACCCTGGAGGTCCCGGGGAGACCATAGAGAGGGACCCATGCCTCCCGGAGAGGCCTCGGGAGGCGGATGTCCCTCCCATTTCCACCCTGGCCACCAATCCCAGGCCTGAGCACCCCAGCAAGGCACACTGGGGCATGACCAAGCCCGTTCGCAGCCTTGCAGTGGCAAAGCTCCCGGCAGCAACACGGCCTGCCCAATGAATCAGGCGGCCGCATTTCTTTTAGAATATTGTTGGAGCTCACCAAAGGACAGTGGGACATTAACAGCCACAGTAAGTACTCTGTTGTGAATAACGGCCTTGGGAGTCATATCTTATTTGAACATTGGCATTTGTGTTCCCCAACACATATGAAGTTAGGCTTGTTTAGAGGGTGAAAACAGATTGTGTGGAAATGGCCACAAAGGAAGCATCTCTCTGATGCATTTGCCTCACTCTACCTAATGGTAGTACTGGCCTTGTAAAAATTGGATGGAGGGGGGAAATAACTGGATGAACGGTATCCACTCAGATGTCTTTCGTTTCCTAGCCGCCGAAATATGCATATTCCCATCACTAAAACACTAAAAATGGTGTTTATGATCATATTGATTGAAAATTTGCTGCCAGATTTATGACTCTTGTCATAATATTTTCTTCCCCCACTCTTCAAATTTATGATTGGATTATCTCTTGCTGGAGTTTTGGGAAACCACTGAAAGTTTTGTCACACAGCATGTAAACACAAACTAAAACAAACCACTCCAAAATGAAGCTATAAGTAGTTCTTTCTTTGCTTTTAAGAGAGAGAGAGGGAGCATTAATCATGGGAACTTATTTTCTTCTTTACATTTACAACAACAAAATGTCTTTTTAGTGTGCCAGAATAAGCAGTAGCTGACTGAAGCACTGTGCTTGGCTTCATACTGGTTCCTTTAACTCCCCTTGTTTTGTTTTGAATTTTGAAGTATTAATTCTAATTCCAGGGAGCTTATCCAAAACCTTCAGAACTTATATTGATGGTGGGAGAGCATGGATTCCTGAACCATGTTGGAACTAAGCTGATTCCACATTTAGATGGAACTGACCTTTCTCAGGCTCATGGTCCAGAGAGAAAGTAGTTGAGGGACATTTCTGAAATTTAATCTACTAAATAAGTCCCTTATGAGATGCAGTGATGTCACCATTTCCTATCTCAACCAAGGTTGCTCTTACACAGTCTGACTACTTTCCCCACCTCTGGTTAGACACTCGGTCATGTTGCTCAAGCAGCAAAGAAGAGACTGTCTGACTTTCTTCATGAAACTAAGTCTTTGTCCTCCTTAAAATCCCTTTTGAAAGAGCATTTTGGGCCAAATGAAACCAGAACAGCATTACTGAAAAATCTTCTAAATTCAGGCCTGAACAATTTGCCAAGCTAAAACACAACCCATAAAGCATGGTTTTATTAAGCATCCTGTTTTTGCTCTCTTCTTAGATGTGGGGATTGCAACTGTGCCATCAAGGCAGGTCTTTGAGGCAGAAGTACAGGCACTATCTCAGCAGAATGAAGAGAAAGTCTGTTAAGAGCAATAGAGCTGGCTTCATGCCCTCCAACTGTCCCATTTTGGCAGGCACAGTCCCAATTAATCCTCTGAAGTCCTACTTTTTGAGCTGTTTTTAAAAAGGCCCAGTTTTTCTCTCCTCCTCCCACTTTTCACCATTTTCTTCAGTTGCTGCAAGCTGAGTTCAAAGTGCAAAAGTAGTTTGCACTTAATTATCTCAGCAAAAGCGGAGGGGGAAAGGTGTAGAAACTTGCCTCTCCTAGCTTGTGTGTTCTTTCTCATTAGTAACTTTTGCCATTTTGACCATACTCTGATGTTGCTGGCCCACATATGTCTTGGTTTTTTGCTGCAAAATGTTGGAGGATATGTGGTTTATTAAATTTAGAAGTGAATGAAACAAGGTATGTTGCCACGGGGTAGTTGTGGTGGAATAAAATTATTATGTCCAAAGTCTAAAATTACTTAAGTGCACCCGAAGTGATTGGAGCACTTGGTGAGACACAGTATATGAAGGAGGTGGGAGCAATGTTATGTTCAACTTGGTGGAACACAAGCTTAAAAACACAGAAGTATCCAGCATCAGGTCCATCTCTGCCTAGTTCAGTTTCCCATTTTGAATCTGAAACTGGAAGTTCTATTCTGCTAGACTTTGACAGACCTTTATCCTCTATCAGTTTGTCTAACTCCTTTCTAAAACCATGAATACCAGTGGGCATCAACCAGTCTTGTGGCAGTTTTAGAGGTTGTGTATGTGAAGCCATAATTTGTGATATGTCCTGGACTTATTGCTCATCTGTTTTACAGAGCAACTCACACAAGTGCAGAGGTTTTAGGAGACAAAGCTCTTTCTTATGATAGTACTGAATCTCTGTCATACAAAATCTGTTTCTCCTCCTGTGTATCCCATTGCAATCTTTGAAATCAACTACAGATTCCCTCATAATAGTACTGGGTAGCTCTCCATTTCCCCACCCCTCATGCACCCTATGATACCAATAACATTTCCTGCTTCCTTGACTCTCTACCATCAGCAGAATTTATGAAAGATGAGCAAGAATTCATCTCAGTTTGGTCATTAGAGGCCACAATATTATGACCTACAAAATGCAATTAGTGAGGTACTACACAAATCAAACGAAATCTTCCTGCATATGTTTCAGTAGGTCAGGTGAAACTGACACAATACTAGTGTTTTGATACACAAAACACTGCTAGTGCTTTGATACATTACACAATGATAGTGCTTTGATACTACTTGAACTATCATGGTTCTGTCCTACAGAATCCTGTAGCTGTAGGTTCTTGTGATACTTAGATCTAGGAGCCCTGGTGGTGCTGTGGTTAAATGCCGATACTGCAGCCACAACATTGTAAGTTTTGAGCATAGAGGAGCGCTCCAATGCCCACTCAGCCTTCCATCCTTTTGTAGGTCAGTAAAATGAGCACCCAGCTTGTTGAGTGCAATTGGCTTACACATTGTAAACTGCTTAAGGAGTGCTAGTTTTCTGATAAGCGGTATAGAAATGTAATTGCTATTGCTACTGCTATGAGAACTCACCAAAGAGAGCTCTGTTAGACTCTTCTGAACTACAGCACAGGAGCTCTCTTGCAGGGGATTTGAAGTAACACACCATCTGCAAGCCCCAAGATCCCATAGAACTTCAAATGGGATGAAACCTATACAGCGGTATAATGTGGATATACCCCTAATCTTGTCACTACCTGGTTTTTTTAAAAAAACAAAAAAAACCTCTACAGGCCTAAAGGAGGTAAGGATGGGAAATAGTAAAAACAAAACAGAACCAAAATGGAAAAAAATCTCAGGCTTTGGGAGGGATGATTGGTTCCCGCCATGTTGGGACAGGGAGTTACAAGGAATTACAAAACATTTTATGCCTGTGCCCAGGATCTGGTGAAACTCCAAAGCAGCCTACCAACCTCTGGTAGTTGACCAACCCTGCCTCCCATGCTAAGAGAAGCCAAATTGTGCACTCCTCATGGTTTCTTCACAAACAGAATGTTGCTTCCTGTATCATAACTAACCCCAGCTGTTTGTTTGTCTTTTGACAGGACCAAATGTTCACCTCTTAAAATGATAAGCTTATACAAATATACTGCAATTAAGTTGAGTTCCGCTGAACAAATATCAGGCTGAAAATCAAAAAAAAAATTGGGGGGGGGGGGGGAAAAAGTATGTACAAGAGAAGTATTCCTTTCAAATAAACTTTTCTTTATCTTAACAGTTTTAGGGGCTGAACATTTTGTTTACAACCTTCTAAACCAGTTTTGTATACATTCAACATGTTTTCTTGACATTGCTATGAAAAACTACAATTGGAAAAGTGCAGTACAAAAAATAGTACTGTGCAGTCTCAGAGAGATCTTTCTTTCCATCCAATGATCCTTTATTTTATGTGAGAGATTGAACTTGTACTTTTTTTGCATGCCAAGCACGTGGATCTCATGGAAGTTAGGGTGCAAAGCTCCTTGAATCTGTTCAGCATTTAAACCTTTCATGTGGGAGCTGTCATATAACATCTGTAGGGGCTATATTTTCAGTAGTAACTCTACCTTCCTAACAAAACTTCATAGAGGTCAGTTGCAAGTGAGTTTGTTTGGGAAATGGGAGAGATAGTACTGGATCTCTAGAGGTTGCTAACTCTAGGAGAATTTCCAAGGAAAATATTAATCAATTTTTTATTCTAATAAACTTTAAGTGGACTGGCTCCCTGTATCTCTACATTTCTATTGTAGCATTTATATGCATTCATGGTTACTTATTTGTTTCTATTCATTTAGAAAGTGTGGGTGTGTTTGTGTTTGCACAATGATAGCAATGATTAATATAAAGAACCAGTGTTCCCCACATTTTTGTATGGAGGGATACAGTTGTGAGGAGTATCAAGAAAGAACAGACTGAAACATGTCCAAGCTATGACTAGACAATCACATCAATGGAATGCTCTCTAGTAAAAGAACCCAACTTTGCATGGGGTGGAATACCAATTAGTTTTATACACCAAAGCCTTCAAGCAAAAATATGCAGAGTTTTTTTGTGGATTTTTCAGGCTATGTGGCCATGTTCTTCCTGATGTTTTGCCAGCATCTGTGGCTGGCATCTTCAGAGAATGTTTGCCTGGAAAGGACTTGGCTATATATATTGTGGGACCTGGAAAGGCAGGAATGATTTGCATGTATATTGTTTGTTGCTAATGGCAGGCCTCAGGGTGTGAGGGTCTGAAAAAGAGGATTAATGTCTGCTTGATAATGCTCATTGTCTGCTGGGAGAGTTCTCATTTGCATTTGTAGAGGTAGAGAGGAACTGCTGGACCTCTTACCCTTTCCCACCACCATTCCCTTCTCCTTCTGTGTCATGTCTTTTTAGATTGTAAGCCCGAGGGCAGGGAACCGTCTAACTAAAATGATTGCATGTACAGCGCTGTGTAAATTTACAGCACTTCATAAATAAAGGTTAATAATAATAATAATAATAATAATAATAATAATAATAATAATAATAATAA
>NC_056526.1:15470537-15489876 GCF_019175285.1 Sceloporus undulatus | reverse complement strand
ATTCGTTGAGTCTTTATCTTGCTATCTTTCAGGACTGGTAGCCAAACCTTGTTTACTTGTTCCCTGTTTACTGAATGCACAGGGAAGCCATTGAAATCCACAAACACCTGAACAATTTCAACAGGAAAGTGGAAACCCTTAAAGTAAACTAGGTTTGGCTACCAAGTCCTGAAAGATAGCATGATAAAGACTCAACAAATGCAAATGAGAACCTTCCCAGCAGACAATGAGCACTATAAAGCAGACATTAATCCTCTTTTGCAGACCCTCCTACCCTGAGGCCTGCCATTAGCAACAAACAATATACATGCAAATCACTCCTGCCTTTCCAGTTCACACAATATATATAGCCAAGTCCTTTCCAGGCAAACATTCTCTGAAGATGCCAGCCACAGATGCTGGCGAAACATCAGGAAGAAACTCTGCTAGAACATGGCCACATAGCCCGAAAAACCGACAGAAAACTATGGATGCTGGCCATTAAAGCCTTTGGCTTCACAAAATTATGCAGATTTCAGAATTCAACATATTTTTCCTACTCTATCTTATATCATTCATTTGAGATGTGGTGCTGGGGAAGAGTGCTGAGGATACCATGGACAGCAAAGAAAACAAATGCATAGGTCCTAGAACAGATCAAGCCAGAACTCTCTCTGGAAGTCAAGATGACAAAACTGAAGTCACGCCATGAGAAAGCATGATTTACTCAAAAAGACAATAATACTAGGAAAGAGAGAAAGGCCTAATTGGCTAGACTCAATTAGGGAGGTCATGGGTCTGAATCTACAAGACTTAAGCACAGCAGTGGAGGGCAGGGCAATTTGGAGAGCTCTCATTCACAGGGCCACCATGTGTTGGGGCCAACTCAAGGCTAACAACAACAACAAATCTAAGGAAAGTTACAGTTCCTAGGAGACTTTATAACATGTATCACAACCATGGTTTGCTCATTTCTTGACAGGGGGAGGGTGTCGCACAACTGCCAGCAGGGACTATTCTCCCTTGTGTTCAAACTGTATCAACCATAATCCTGTTTGCTTGTTAGGGACATCTGCTACGTAATGACTGAGGATGGTACTGCAGGCTTTCCAATCGATCATTATTCATAACTGCCTTTTTAACATTAAATAACTGCCGGGTACACTCCCCTAAGTTACTCTAATGTACACCTCAAGTTTCAGATACCTAGGTTTTAAGATCTTGAACTGTGGCTCAGAAAGATGCCTATTTCTTACTGACATAGATTGCTAAGAAGTACATTGTTCAATCACACTTCACCATTTATAACAGGAATGGGAAATGGGCTTCCCCTGCAATCCAACAACATTCGGAAGGCAATCTAGGGTAGGATAGCCACTGATGAAGCATACTGGAAGTTACAGTTCAACAACATCTGAAAGTCTACACAATCCTCAGCCCTGACATATAAAATTTGTAGCAGCAAATCTTACAGGGAGTTACAGTACTATGACTGTTTCTTTGATATTTAATAAGTTTTGCTGGTTTTAATTTT
This sequence comes from Sceloporus undulatus, assembly GCF_019175285.1. NCBI lineage: Eukaryota > Metazoa > Chordata > Lepidosauria > Squamata > Phrynosomatidae > Sceloporus > Sceloporus undulatus. The sequence goes on along the minus strand of NC_056526.1, from coordinate 15,488,363 downwards.
GCAGTCCCCACTAAGTTTTGTTAAAAGGAGGGCAGGATAGATAGACAGTCATACCGATAGACTTTGAGAGCCAACAGGGGACAGAGCCAATAAGAAGCAAAAATGAATTCTGACTGTTTGTTTCTAATGATAATTAATAACACAGGAAAAACTGCAAGAACATGAAACCAGTAAAAAAAAAATGCTTTCTTCACTGAAGAGCAGGTCTGTTTCTATTCCCTGTGTACTTTTCTAACTCCTGCTAATTAATGTTAAAATGAATTAGTTCCTTGCACTGAGACTGAAATATATAATAATTTTCTTATTTGAAATATGACTAAGCCTCCAAAAATATGGTAAGCTATGCTAGATTAAATGTGAGGAAAACAAGCCACCCATTTAAAGAAATCACAAGTGCACCAGCCCATAAACAAGTAATTGGAATTCATTAGATTTTAGCAAGTGGAAATATTTCCCACCAGAAATGATGTAAATTAAATGAAGCGTCATTCTGTTTTGGCTCGGATTTCACTCCCGTAGCCCAAAAGTTTGTATGAGTGCAATCCAGTTCCCCCTTTAATGATTTCCAAAGGTCCCAGCTTGACCCTAAAGTTATCATACTCCTAGTTACAAGCTGGAAAAAACATGTTCTTTCTTTCCTTGCATCAGTTAGTCTTGAGTTGTTCATCCTCCATTTTGTAGTCTGCAGTCCTCACTTTCTCTTTATTAGCATTTGTTAATAAATGTTATAAAACCTTTAGTATTTGTAAGTAATTGTATGTCATATCTTTTTACAAGGAAGACTAAGCCTGCTTTATTTCTCTGCCAGATTCTGTTTACAGATAGTAGTAGTGTGGGACTGGGTGTTGCTCACTGAGTGTTGCAAATACTCATTATGATGTTTGTGAAATACAGTACTATTTCTCTCATTCTCCAACAGTCAACCATCCCTTTAGGATGTGCCCTTGCCATTTTTATTTATTTTTAAAAAATACTTCAGAAGTAAAATGCAGTGCTTAATTTAATGAAAGAAAGAATTCCTCCCCCGTAAAGTTGAAGGATTTCATGGCCGGCATCCATAGTTTTTTGTGGGCTGTTGCCACAGATGTTGGTGAAACATCAAGAAGAAACTCTTCTAGAACATGGCCACATAGCCCGAAAAACCCACAAAAAATTCCTCCCCCACTTCTTCATCCTTAATAGGGGGAAGGGGTCTCACCCAACTACAGCAGCAGCAGCAGGGCTGAGTTCAAAATGAGAATGAGATCAAACCCTTTTCAACTTTCTGTCTGGACGAACATGTTCTTTCAATGCACTTGTAAAACACTACACTTTCCTTTTCTCTTAAAAGAAACAAAAAAAAAATATAGGGAGGCATTGTAGCCAAAAGATGCATTCAAATAAAGGTGAATCACCCAGGGGTGTAGCTAAAGGGTTCAGGCAAAGTTAATTCTGCCCTCCCATGGTATTTTCCTCCGGAGAACACATTTCTACTGTTGTAATAATTTTGGGATGTGGTGGCTTAACAGTTAAGACATTGATTCTGATGACCGTAAGGTCACCAGGTCGACAGTTCAAGACCCAAGCACCTTGTGATGGAATGAGCTCCTGTCACTAGTCCCAGCTTCTGCCAACCTAGCAGTTCGAAAGCATGTAAAAGTGCAAGTACGACTTTGGTGGTAAGGTAACAGCATTCCATGTTACCACATGACCACAGAGTCATCTTTGACAATGCTGGCTACCTAGCTTAGTAATGGAGATGAGCACTGCCCCTACAGTCAGACACAACTAGACAATCTTGTCAAAGGGGAGACCTTTACCTTTACCTTTAATGACTTAGAACATCATTTGAGCATTTGAAAATACAGTTTAGCCATCAAGAAAGAAAGAAAGAAAGATCAGGCAAAGTTACCAAGGGAATGTGACATGGATGCTGTAGTTGATTCAGTTTCAGTGGATGTAACCTTGATTCCTGCTTGTCCATTGTTATTAGATATATTTCAGTTTCTGCAACCTAAGGATGTAATCAGGATCTCTGGAGAGGTGAGAGTTACCATGTGTATTCCAGACCCATGCCCTTCCTCACTGTTGAAAGCAGCCCAAGAGAGATTGGTAGGGGGATTAGTGAAAGTCTCACTACAGCAAGGCAGATTTTCATCTTGTCTAAAAGATGCTATGGTGAGGCCACTATTGAAAAATATCCTCGCTGCATCACACCATACTGGATAACTATTGGCCAGTCTCCAATATCCCTCAGGGGCAAAGTATTGGAGTATGTTGTGTCCTCTCAGGTCCAGGCATTCCTGGATAAAACAGATTATCTAGAGCCATTTTACTCTGACTTCAGGCCTAGCTATGGGGCAGAGATAGCTTTGGTCACCTTGGTAGATGACCTATGTAGGGACCTAGACATGGGGAGTGTGTCCCTGTAGATTCTGCTGAAATTCTCAGCAGCTTTCAATTTATTATTATTATTATTAAACTTTATTTCTATAGCGCTGTAATTATACACAGCGCTGTACAAAGTCGGTAAAATTAGGAGTAAATAAAAGCCTGCCCAAGGCATACATTATAAGATAATAACAATTAAAAGAGGAATAGATAAAATTACCATTTAGAAAGGAAAAAAAACAGATTAAAAACATCAAATATCAAACAAATCACATCACATCAAATATTATCAGACAGCCAGATAACAATCACAAATTCCCTGAGAACGCTTCCCTAAACAATATGGTTTTCAGCTCAGCTTTAAAGCTGGTTAGGGAAGTGATGAGCCGTGCATGCAGAGGAAGAAGGTTCCAGGAATGAGGGGCAGCTAGAGAGAAGGGACAGATCCGGGACGGGGCAGAGAAGATCCTGGGTTGAGAGAGGAGATTTTGGCTACCAGAGCGGAGAGTGCGAGTAGGGATGTAGGGAGAGAGAAGATCAGTTAAATAAAGAGGGGCCAGCCCATGCAGGGCTTTAAAGGTGAGTAGTAAAAGTTTGTACCTGATGCAGAAAGGAAGAGGGAGCCAGTGAAGGGAAGACAACAGAGGGGAGACATGATCATAATGGCAAACGAGTGAACTAATGCGTGCAGCTGAATGCTGAACAGAAATTAATGGGTGGAGGTGAGAGAGAGGAAGCCCTGCCAGGAGGAGGTTACAGTAGTCTAATCGTGAGACCACTAGGGCATGGACCAGTGTCTTTGCGGTAGAAGCTGAGAGATATGGACGGATTTTGGCGATATTATAGAGAAAAAATCTACAGACTTTGGCTGTAATCTGGATCTGTGGGATAAATGACAAAGAGGAGTTAAAGATGAAACCGAGACTGCGGGCTTCCTGGACCGGCTGGATCGAGATGTTATTGACGGAAATAGAAAAGGAATAGTGAAGGGTGGGCTTAGGAGGGAAAACAAGAAGCTCAGTCTTGGACATATTGAGCTTCAGACGCCGATGGTGCATCCAGTGGGAGACAGCTGTTAAACAGGATGACACTTGCTGCTCTAGCTCTGGTGAAAGATTAGGGGTGGAAAGGTACAGCTGGGTATCATCGGCGTAAAGATGGTAGGAGAAACCAAAATAACTGATAAGTTTGCCAAGGGAGAGTGTGTATAGAGAGAACAGAAGGGGACCCAAAACAGAGCCCTGAGGAACTCCAACAGATATGGGGACAGAAGACGAGGTCTGACCACCCGAGACCACTGAAAGAACCATCAACCATGAAAGAACCAAGAAAAGAAAAGAAAAGAAAAGGGGAATCTGGAAGAGTGTGGGGGCTGGATCTGCAAAAACAATTTTGAGTGTTGCCTGAAGCAACAAGGCTTCGCTTTGCTCATCCCTGAACAAGGAGTTTTTGTCCTCCTCTCCCAAATCCTATGTGCACAAGCAAGGATGAACTAGATCTGAATAAGTCCACATTTCTGTTTTGTTGTGGTTCACATTTTTGTACTATTTCTAGTGTGTCCACATGGCATTCTCTTTCAAGCTACAAACTGCTGTTGCCAATTTCTGCTTTCCTTCTAATCATCTTTTTGGCAACTGTCAGATGATGTTCTTGTAGGACCTTGATGAAGTGCAACATGACTCATTTCCTGTGCCATCATCAATGTTCTGTCTATTTACAAAATTGGAGTGCGTCAGACTTTGAAAACATGTGTGTAATTGTGAAGCCGGGCAGGAGACAGACTTGAGAAAAATGTCCCCTTTTTCACTTATGTTATAGAATGTGAGAGCATTCACCTGAAATCAAATGGATGTATTTATCATCCCCTGAACATTTAACATGCAATGTTCACAGGAGAAGTCCCCTTCTGGAATGTGGTGATGGAGGTGGTGATGGTGATGATCATCATCATCATCACCAAGGAGGAAGAGAAGGACTGTAAACCAGATTTTAAGTTAATTAATGTTTTTAATTAAAGAAAAATCTTCCACGGAAAATATGACTCCTTCACAAAGTCTGTGAGGAGAAATCCTCTACAAAGAGTGTACATTTGTTCAAAAGTGAAGAATGAAATTTAGCAACAGCAGACTGGATGAGAACTGACATAGGAAAATATGGAGCCACTGCCTATGGCGAGCTTTACAGTGTTTAACATCAATTGACTTGAACTCTGGGACATAATCCACTGTGATGTGATTTGCTGAATCTCACAACTCAAGTTGGCCAGATGGGCCAAGGATTGAACCTAGCCTATATTGTTAAATAATCATTTCTGAAGGCTGACCTCATCTCTGTTGCCCATACCATAGACTCAAAGCCAATTTTCATTGTTACTACAGTGCCAGCTCTCATGGGGATAATGGCAGGACCTCTGAGTTCTTCCATCTGGCCTGGTTTGATGATCATGATGTCTGATGGAAGAACTGATGGAAGTTAGATAAAGCCATGGACAATCCTACCTTGTAAATTGAGTCATGATCCAAGATATGGTCACTGTCTACCATCATTCAGTCCATCAAGTGCATGATAAAAGGAGAAAGAATTGTATGGGTTCCAGACATGTACAGCTAGAACCTTGTTGGTAAGTCCCAACTATGCACTGACTCGATTTTTGAATGGTAAATCAACACTTAAGAAAATCAAATTAATTCTATTACTCTCATTTAGTTGAACTAACAATAGAATATTTTCTCAGCCAATAGATTTTCAGGATGTGCCTCAGTGGTACAGCAAATATTTTGCAGGCATCATATCCCAGGTTTGATCCACAGCATCTCCAAGTACTGCTAATAAATACTTTTGCCTGAAGCCCTAAGGTGTTGCTGCATACAAAGCATCTTTCAGGAGTGCTTTAGTTCTGCATTCCTGCATGACATGACATTGCATTAGAAGGCTCTTGTGGTCCCTTCCAACGCATATGATTCTATGATTCTATGTGCCAGTGGTGTAACAGGTCACTGTAGAGAAAGGTTTCTGTATTATAAAATGTGGGGGTCCCCCCCCCCCAAAATGGACATTTTCTTGACTTTAGGAAGAAGCTCACGCTCGGAAAATTTCCCCTGAGGTTTTTAGAGGTGGGATCACTATGTATCCAAAGCATTTCTAATGACTGAGTCTTCCTTACAAAGCATAGAAGAATCTTTTCATGAAGATGGCAGTTCCCCAAGACTGCTGTTTGTGGAAAGAGGATTCCTTACACTCAATCTGAAATGGCCACTTTGCTTATTTGCAGATGCAAATCCCTTCTCTCATTCTGTCAAAATCTGTTTCAGGCTTGTTGAACATCCTGTAAAACAATCTCTCTACCCACTAGGTTGTTTATGTGCTCTGTAATGTTTAGTGTTTTGCTTCAGGGCTAGAAAAACAAATCTCACAACATCCAAATGCAATTGGTATATGAGCTAAAGGAAAATCTGGGCCTCAGATATAAAACCAAATAATATTAGTATAATTGAATGTCAGTAGTGTTATACAGTGTGCCCTTCCCTTACGCTGGGATCTGTTCTGGACCCCTCCCCCCCCACACACACACATAGGGGGGAAACACGTAAAGTCAAGTCCCATTAGAAGTAGCAATAGCATTAGCAATAGCAATAGCAAGTACATTTCTATACCACTTATCAGTGCACTTAAGCACTCCATAAGTAGTTTACAAAGTATAAGTTAATTTCCCCCAACAATCTGGGTACTCATTTTAGCGACCTCGGAAGGAAGCAAACCTGAGTTGAGAGCTTGAGCCCTTTCATTGGTATCAAACTCACAACCTTATGGTTTGTGAGTGAGTGGCTGCAGTACAGACATTTAATCATTGAGTCACCATGGGCGCACGGCCCATGACCTCTTCCTGGCATGCCAAGGCTTTGTCCGGCGCAGGTTTCTAGTATATGCTGGAAGCCGTGTAAGCTTCACCCGCATATAATGTGGGTGCACTGTATTTATTTATACTGGTGGGTGAACCCCCACAATTCCACCCCTTTACTAATCTGTAGTATCTGTGTTAATTTTCTACACATTTTTAGACATGCTGAGCATACAGAAATGCACTGAGGGACATTGGAAGTATTTCCCATTTTCCCCTAAGTCACAAGCCATTACAGCTAGAAAGCTTGCAAGGGTTTTATCTCAGGCATTTGAAAAATGGACAATACATTTTATGAGTAGGATAATCAGTAGAATGTGCTGGAGAGAACACATGAAGACATCTAAACAAATTTCTATGCCTTATCTGTTAGCCACTTCTGGAATTCTTCTCCTTCCTTTCCTTCGTAAGATTTTGTTTTCTATATGTTTGGAAAGTTTTTAAAACACCATGGTGTGCCCATTCTTAGAATAAGAAAATTGTCTGGTTCATTATACTATCACTCCAGCATTTTTTAAAATATTAAGTATATATAAAAACATACTAGATAGTCACCAAAAATGACTGCTTTTACATGAGGTGGGAATGGGAAATCATCCCAGCAATATTTTGTAGGTATATTGGAAGAAGAGGAGTTTCAATGTAAAAAGAAGAATGTTAAAATTATTGGCCAAGATCCTTAATCACAGAAATAATTATGAATGTGGAACTATGTATAGTCTTATGACCCAACTCCCCAAACCTACCTTAACAGCCAACAACTGCACTGAGCAATAGAGACCTGTTCTACTGGTGATCACGGCACAGCAGGATGATGTTCCTGATCTTCTCCCACCAGCAATCTATGGTCCAATGAAGAGTTATGATAGGAGTTCTTCTTCTGATTATCACACTGTCGATCACTGGTGGGAGGGGGCTGAAACCATCATCATGCAGTGTTCCAATAATGAACACAACAGTCCTCCAGTTCTTAGTGCAGCTGCTGGCTATTAAGGTAGGTTGGGGAGGGGGCATTTGCACTCAGGACAATATTGTCATGATTGTAAAGATGAATGCTGAACACTTGTTGTTGTTGTTAAATGTCTTTGAGTTGATTCTGACTCATGGTGACCCTGTAGATGAGACATCTCCAGGGCTACCTATCCTCCACTGCTCTGCGTAGGTCCTGTAAATTCATACCCATGACAACCTTAATAGAGTCCATCCATCTAGCACATGGTCTTTTTCTCTTTCTACTTCTCTCCAACTTTTCTGGCATTATTGTCTTTTTCAGTGGGTCATGCCTTCTCATGATGTGGCCACAGGGTGATAGCCTCAACTTAGGCCCTGTGCAGACAGGCAGTTTGGGCCAGGTTGGGGACAAAGTCGGGGTATAGCATCTACACGATGCATGCCCTGGTTCTGATGCTGTGCACTGCATGGCATGTGGCATCACGGTACTCCTCTGGCACTGCATCCACACAATGCAGTGCTGAAGGAGTGCTGTAAAGCCATGGCACTGTGGTTATTGCACCCTTTCCAGGGTGCAAAAAAAGAGCCACTTTTTGTGGCGCCTTTTCACATCCTGGAAAGTCCAGATCAGGGCCGCAGCATGCAGTTGCCATGGCCCCAATCTGGCTGTAAAAGGAGCAGCTGGAGGCTGCCCCTTTGGGGCTGTCTGCACAGTCCCTTAATCATCTTGGCTTCTAGGGAGATTTCCAGCTTAATATGTCCTATGACCCATTTTAAACTGTTTATTTTTTTATTTTTTTGTCATACGCCAGCTACGACCCTTCTTGGAACGGGAAAACCTAGAAACGGTTGTACATTCGCTGGTAACTAGTGATTGGAGAAACCCATGATTTTCTCCTCGTCCATTGAGACCTTGAGGAGAATTTTTTAAAAAAATATTCTTTCCACAAATCCCCCTTTCAAAAGGTGATTTCTTCTCTCCCCTTCAGCAGCCAGCGAAATATTTTTCACAGATTTCTCTGAATGACAATAAAAGACAAGTCGAATAATTACGCTAATTACTTTGCATTTCAAACTCAATTGCCATGTCAAAAGGAAGTTTGGCAGAGGTTTGAAGAACATTCCTATGCTTTAAAAAAGCTGAAGGCACACACACAAAAGGGGGGGAAAAGCCCAGTCTCAACAAATAAACTGTGAAGCCCCAAGAAGAAATGCTAGAGGGGACCCTCAAGGACCATCCAGTCCAACCCCCTTCTGCTATGAAGGAATACATGGGGATCCAACTTACCCAATGTCACCCTGTGGATTTACATGGCTGAGCTGGGATCAGGACTCTAGCCTCCCAGTTCACCCTGGAAATTCACTGGCTGACCTTGGGCAAGTCACTTGCTCTCAGCTTCAACTCCAACTCTGCACCTCTCCCATGGTGATGCAATAATAATAATAATAATAATAATAATAATAATAATAATAATTGGCAAAGAGAGTGCAGAATATCCATGAGTGAGAGAGTGTGACTTACCCAATGTCACCCTGTGGATTTACATGGCTGAGCTGGGATCCGGACTCTAGCCTCCCAGTTCACCATAGAAATTCACTGGACCCAGAGAGTGTGACTTGCCCAAGGCCTCCCAGAGGTCTCCTATGGCCATCCAAGCCCTGAGCTCCCTTTCCCCATGACCTCTTGGAAACATGGCTGTTGTCATGTGTTGTGACTTTTAGGACTCTCCTGGCATGCAAGGCTTGTTGCGGGGGCAGTGCCTCCCTTTGAGGCTGAGAGAGTGTGTCTTGGCCACGGTGGGCATCCAAACCCTGGGATATAAGAAAATAACAACAACAACAATATCTGGGTATTGTAGTTTTGTGAGACATTTAGCCTTCTTTGTCAGAGAGCTCTGGTGGCACAACATACTACAAATCCCAGGATTTTCCATAGCATTAAAGTATTGTCGAACTGGATTATTTCTGCAGTGTGCAGCCTTATTAGACTGCAGTTCCCAGCAGCCTGTGGTGCTATTAGAGCAGCTTACAAATTGTTAGACATTTCCCTGCCCTCTCTCTCTGCACCTCTCCCATGGTGATGCTAAGAGGTCATGCAATAATAATAATAATAATTGACACATTCTCTCAGCCTCAGAGGCAGGGCATGATTGACAAACCTCTCTCTCCAGCTCTCTCAAGGTGATGCTAAGGCAAACCTACATTTATTTTGCAGTGTGTGTGTGTGTGTGTGTGTGTGTGTGTGTACTTGAATTTCTTGGCCTTGGAGAACCCAAATGTCTCCACTGCAAGGTAGTCTCCAGATCATAGTGATGTAACTGTATTTCATGAAAGTGATTAGTCATTTTTTGATCATCAAAATACCTTTCTTAATCCAAAAAACTGTGGCCAAGACCTTTCCTGCTAAGTTTTGACACTTGAATTTCTTCTCTTCTGTGAGAATTTGAATGTCAGACCATGGCATAAAGGGCAGAAGGCCTCACCTTTTGTTCTCTTTTGTTTTTCAAACCAAAGCTGTGAATGAGCAAAGTTGGAGTGAGAATCACCCTAACAAAAGAAATAGCCTCCAGGATGAATGGTAGCTTTTCTTACACAAAACATGCAAATCCTGGCCATCCGAGAGTCAGCTGAAAGTTTTGTCTCCCCCTTTCATTTCGAAATGACTAACAATCAAAATTCTTACTCATTGATCAAGAACTGCTCAGAATTTCTTCTCTCTAAAATGTTATCGAAATTGTCGAATTAGGCATATTTCTCCTAATTTTCGAATTTTGGAGAATATTCTTTACATCCCTACGTGGTAACCTCTCGTCTCGATTTCTGCAACACGCTCTACATGGGGGAACCCTCGTGCCTCGTTTGGAAGCTGCAACTGGTTCAAAATATGGCAGCCAGATTGGTTACAGGGAGGTCTAAATTTGATCCTATTTCACCTATCTTAAAATCCCTAACCTGGCTGCCTATTAGACTCCGGGCACAGTATAAAGTGTTAGTCATTATCTATAAAGCCCTACATGGCTTAGGTCCAGCTTACCTGAGGGAACACCTCCTCTCATACAATCTTTCCTGCACTCTCAGGTCCTCAGGGAAAGAACCTCTTGCAGTCTAAGAAAACCAGACTTGTAATGACTTCCCAGAGGACATTTTTTGTTGCCACTCCAAAAATCTGGAATGACCTGCCAGAGGAGATCCGCCACATAACATCTTTAGAGGCCTTTAAGAAGGCAATAAAAATAGATCTCTTCCAGCAGGCCTTCCCTAACTGACCTCCTTGGAATGTTTATTCTCCAGTTGCATAGCCATTCCCACCAGACTGTGATCATAATTGATTTAATTGGGAGCATTTTATTGGGAATTGTTGTTTTAACATTATTTTAGGGTGGGAGGGAGTTTTAGGGTATTTTTGCTGAATTTTTACTTGTGACTTGCTGTGTAGCATTTTATTGTTCTTTTGTTTGTTGTTACCCGCCTCAATCCAATACAGGGAGAGGCAGGATACAAATAAATAAATAAATTATTGTTGTTGTTGTTGTTATTATTATTATTATTATTATTATTATTATTATTATTACTATTACATCTCAAATGAATTGATTTTCTTCTTATCCACTTACTTCTGAAACTCCCAAACATGACTTCTGAACAGTTATGAATATGTACATCTAGTTTACAAATCCTGCTAACAGGATGCCAGCCACCATTCCTCAAATGAGGATAATTCCAAGACCATGTCGTTTATCAGACGGGGGTCTTTGCAGCTCAGATCTGGGGCATTTGCGGATCGGGCCATTCGCATTCACGTGATAATGAGATTGTATTTTCATACCTGGTAGCTTTAAATGTGAGCCCCTTCCATGGGACTTCCGAACTGAATCCTTACTGGCTCCTCATTTTGGCGCATTTTGCTTGAGTTTGCTAAATAAGGGGATTGACGTGATTCGCATTGGGGCTCTGTTCGATCTCACTGTGAATTGGTCTGGTGTGGAATCCCAATTTGCTTGTGCTCCTGACCACCATTGCAAGAACTCCGGGTTGCAAATCTCCCATGATGCCCTGCTGCAATTTGCCCCATTTTCTTCCAGAGGCTCTTTACGCTTTCAGGGCAACCGGGGCTCCATTAGAGATGTCTCTCTCTGCTTCCCCCCTCTTCCCCATGCAACTTCGGCAGAGCAGCCTCGCCAACAGTGCTCTCTCCCTCCCTCCCTCCCTCCCTCCCTCTCTCTCTCTCTCTCTCTCTCCCACACACACACACAAATTCAAAGGGATCCTCCATGTCAGAGCCCCATCCATTTCATCCACATGTACATCTATCCTCCTATCAATCTCCACATCTATCTCACATATGCGCGCGCACACACACACACACACACACACACACACACATCCCTGGCAGCCAAATTCAAAGGGATCCTCCATGCCAGAGCCCCATCCATTTCATCCACATGTACATCTATTCTCCTGTCAATCTATATATACACACACACTCACACACACACCAGAACTCTCTGGCAGAGAAGGCTCAATGTCTCTGGACACTACAGTTTCCAGAATTCCATAACACTGAGCCAGGACAGTTAAACTGGAGTTAAACTGGATTATCTCCCCAGTGTGGATGCAACCTAAGAGAAGGCAACTGAATGACAGGAGGATGAATGTAGATATATATAGATATAGATATAGCTCTTTAAGGGCTTTTGGACTTCAGCTCCCAGAATCCCAGGCTATTGGCCAACATGGCTGAGGCTTCTGGGAGCTGAAGTCCAGGATCCTTTAATGGGCACAGTTTGGGGACCACTGAGATAGATGTAGATGTGGATCAAATGGATTGGGGCTCTGACATGGAGAACCCCTTGAATTTGGCTGCCAGGGAAGGGAAACTGGAAGGGAGGAAGAAAAAAAAAGTAGCTGTCATTCACGTGAGGCTAGCATTTGCATGAAAGTGGAGCCAGGCTCCCTTCTTCAGCCCGGAAGTGCAAAGGTTCAGGATGCCTTCAGGGCCCCACTGAGCATGTGCAAGGGTCCCAATTTGAATTGTTGAATCCCCCATGGTATGCACTGGCGTGGAAGTACAATTTGCACTCACTCCTCTTTGCCTGAATCCACATCACGTGACTTCCTTCGATTCGATTCCCCCTCAGTTCGGAAGGGCAAAGGAAGGGCAATCAGGTATGAAAAAACAATCTCGTTATCATGTGAATGCGAATGGCCCAATTCACAGATGCCCCAGATCTGAGCTGCAAAGACCCCATCTGATAAATGGCCATGATATCTAGACCCCTAAATGTGGCATGGATACTAAGAAGACCAAGTTTTTCCTTGAAGTTGTTTTGTTTTTATATTTGGTTAATTCATTCTTAGTTCATTTAAATTTGTTTTCAGCCTGAAATTCAATTTTCACTAATTGGGTGGCAGACAATTCTGACCAGAGGTTTTCAAAAAGTGAGTGTGAAAGAGAAAGTCCTGTTGCCTGGTAAAGATGGAATAGAAAGGGGACCAGAAGGGAAGGCTAGAGTACCAGGATGGACTGAAAGAAAGACAAGATAGAGCAAGAGTAGAGGAGGGAGAGAGAAAGAGCAGAGGGAAAGAGAAAGACAATGGGGGAGAGGGAAGAAGAGCAGCTGGGTGGCTCTGTGAGAGAACCCACTGGTGTAGGTGGGTGGAGTATTATTATTATTATTATTATTATTATTATTATTATTATTAACATTTATTTATAGAGTTCTGTAAAGTTTGCACAGTGCTTTACATAGTAAGGGTCAAATAAAAAGAAAAAAGAATAAAATAATAAAATAATAAAAATCTGCCAGATGGCATACAATCTAAAACAACAACATTACATGATTAAAATATTTCTAAAATAATATTAATTAGTATACAATAAAAACAAAGTAAGCAGCATAGTAACAAGGTGAGAGGAATACTTCCTGGCTGAGCTAGAATGAGCGAACAGTAAAAGGACATATGTAGATGGAATTGAAGAGCTGCAGAATAGGGTGGGGACTTACTCATGCAAATATGCTTTTCAAAGTGGTAAAATTCAAAGATATAGCTGTTTTAGTCTGTAGAATCAATACAGAGAGAGATCTTGAAAGAAAGAAGTTGTCAGCATGAGGAACCAAATGCATCTGAGGAAGTAGACTTAAGACTACAAAAGCTCATGCTGCCAACTTCTTTCTTTCAGTTAGTCTCAAAGGTGCTACAAGATTTCTCTACATACTCATGCAAAGATGGATACTTTTGTTATATTTTAACATTAAACAGTCAGCCAAAGCAACCTGGTATACCCTGTCAATTTCCTCACTGTGTAACTAATATTTTGCAAGGGGTGAACCTTTCTCCTCTTTCCTTCTTGCTTCCTGCCCTACAGAAAGACAGTAAAGACCTATGGATTCCACAGGACAAGATATGTAGGTGGTTTTTATGTGATGGTTGCACCTGTCGTTTGCAGGTGTTGTCAATTGATGATTTTTTTTTCTTGCTTGCTTTTCTTGTTGAATGTGTTTTCATAATGCATTTATTTTCCATATGTATTGTTGTGAGTCGGGTCCTGGGCATTCTGAAAGGGCAAATGGCAATGTATAAGCTAGAAAACAGACATACACATGATTCTTTGTCCTGTATTTTTTAAAATAGCATTTGGTCTGAAGCTTAGCTCCAGATGGTATGCTGTGTGGGTGGATCATGTAGTCACTAGCAACACATCAACCTTTCCTCGTTCCAATCTCCTGATAATATACAGCACTTACCAAGCTGGCTTGCATCCCATTACAATCAAATAGCCATCAATCAGAAATGATAAAAACCTCATTTTAGCCCAGTTACTGGCTGGCTGGTTTGAAACTGGGGCTGAGCCAAAATCAACAAGGGTTCTTTGAACCCTAGGGAATCCAAATCCACTGCAATTTTGTGAACATGGGAGGTTTTTGTTTTTAAATATGCAGTTGCTTAGGTAAGGGGAATACATTTTGCAATGATGCTGAATTGTGGGCAAAAGTGACAGTCACCCAAAGAGATCCATTTTTCCAGGTCTCCTTTCTTCATTCTCATTCATCAATTCTGTTCTTAATGAAGGGATTACAAAAATAGGTCCTAAGTGGTAGCATGGCATACTGGTTTGAGCGGTTTTAATCCCTGCTCAGTCATGGAAACCCACTGGGGGTGCTTGGTCAATTCATACACTCTCAACCTCAGAGGAAGACAAAGGAAAAACTTGTCTGAACAAATCTTGCCAAGAAACCCATGATAGATTTACCTTAGGCTCACCATAGGTTGGAAATGACTTGAAGGCACACAACAACAACAAAACTGGTAGAAGTAGACTAGAAGTATCTGGGTATGTTTGTTTTAAAATGAATCGACATGTCTTCCCCATTACTTTCACTGTCTGAAGTATAGTATACAAAACCAGTAAAGCAGTGCTCAGCTAATAGGATGTGACTCCTGGGGAAGCATATCAAGACCTCAGGGGAGGCATGGGAGGTTTCCAACAATGTATCCAATATTGGATGAGATCCTGCATTGACAGACATAGCTACATCTTTATAGCCACTCTCTCATTGTTACCCCCCCCCCCCAAACCTACCTCTTCATCAGAATAGCCTTGCCCAACATGTATGTTGCCAGAGAGCAAGAAGATGAGTGGAGATGCATCAAGCTCCCTTCCTGTATCTGCTAAGGCATCTGCTAAGACTTCTCTCTTGCAGCATGTCCAACTGCAGGAAAGGGTTGTGTTTAGTGATGGGGAGGGGCTGCACTGCTGAAAAGATAGGTTTGAGGGGACATTTGGTTATTGCATGTGCAATAAACATAAACAAACAAGTGAAAAGGCAAGCTTACAACATCCTAATTGCTGAACAGGATGCCAGCCACCATATTAAAATGGGCAAAACACCATTTTAAAATGGGCAAAATGATCTATACCTATTGCTTTCCTTGTGCTCAGCTTATTCCATCATCTTATTCATTTTAAAATATTTAAAGTCCACCCTATAATCAACGAACTCAGGGCAGCTTACAATAAAATCAATTTAAAACAATAAATAGTAATACTACTTTAGAAATACTAAAAAGATTTTCAATCATGATTTTGCAGTGGTGCACATATTGGCCCATTCCTGCTGGTTAGTCCCAATGAAAGCAGACCACTGAACTACAGTCCGCCCTTCGGATCTCTCCCCCCATGGATAGAAAAAATCAGGACCTTGAGTCCCATTGATTATAATGCCTACGGCTCCATTAAACAACAAGGCTTGCCATCCGTGGATGGTTAAATCTGAAGATGGCAAGCGTGCAGATATCAAAGACTCAACGTAATTGTTGTAGGAAGTACAAAGTCAACATGTAGTGATATAGTGTTTTAATGTGATGTTTTAAGTATTGATTTTATAATAATAATAATAATAATAATAATAATAATAATAATAAATTTTTATTTCCATCCTGCTTTTCCATGGTGATCAAAGCGGCGTACAGTATGCAATTAAAATACAGACATGAACGTTTTGAATATTTTATAAATATTTTATTGTGTTATGGAAGCCGCCTTGGGCCCTAGCCTGGGAAAAAGGCAGTTATAAAGTAAATAAATAATAAAAGCAATTGGTTCAATGGCTCTGTTCTAATTGGGACTAACAAGATAATTTATGACATAAGCTTTCCTGACCTTATCTATGAGTTACACAATGATGTGGATGCTATTGCAGTCCACTTCTTTCTTAATGTGCCCTCAATGAATTTGTCGCTCTCTATACTGAAAACTGTCCTTTATTCCCCAGCAAGACCTTCCTGCCTGTCTCCTGTCTCTCCTAATCCAAATTAGACTCCTCCACCAGCCTTGTCCCAAGCTGTTACTAGTTTTATCTGGAGTTAGCAAAATCCAAAAGCTTGGGGCAAAAAAGTAGCTTCAGTTCTCACATTCCTAACAACTGAAGGAAATTGTCTTGTGTTTAGAAGCAACAAGCTATGAGAAAGTGAGGCTCTGTTAGGACTAAGCAGTCACAGGAGAGTCAGAATGAGAGCAGTTGTAATAATGAGGTCTCAAATGTTCCAAAGTCACTCATGGGAAACAAGGACTCAGGACATACAAAGCCAAGGGAGTAGAAAGTCTTTATCACAAGTCCAAGAGGTCAGGAATTCAAGAAACGCGAGAGATTGTCAACCAGTTGTTTGCAATGGGTGCTCACCTCTACCATTGGGTGATTTATTGATCTCTTACTTTGACAGCCAGGTGGCTAATTGTTTGCTGTATGGTGTTTAAGCTTGTGCATCAGGCAATCAATCCACTTCTACTCCTGTTTGGCTTGCTTTTGCTGGACAAAGGAAAACGGTGTCTCCTCAGCCTCCACCTCTTGTGGCTGAAAGAGAACACATTGCCCAGGGAGTCTGCATTACCCATGTCTGTTCTTGATTATTCAAGTCTTCTAAAGCTGTGGGTTTTTCTGGTATGACTCCTCTGTCTTGGGTTTATCAGATCCTACGGGGTGATTTATAATACAAATAATTTATTAAATGTAGGAGGGGAGATTAAAATAAATATTGGTCTTTATCCTATTGGTTAGCTCCATCTGGAATAGATCCACTGAATCAGTTGTTCAGAGACAAGTCAGCACTTATGTACATCTCAATGCTTCCAGTTAATGGGACTAACAATCGGAACCATTAAACTGATTTCCCTTGCTCCAAAGTAACATAAGCTTTGATTTTTGCACTACATAAAATTTAGCATAAAATTATTGAGTTTGTTGAAAGGACATGATATTTTTACATTTATCAAAGTAGGCACGGGTTTTTAAAAGGTTGAGAGATGCTGTATGAAGAAGTAGCTTTCTCTTCAAGTCAATTCTGCAAGCCAGACAGCTACAGTATTCTGCTGAGTTCTGCCTCATTTTCCCCTTAAAGGTTCTTAAAATCATTTTAGCATAGCAAAATTGGGCTTCACTGCTGTAGATATGCAGGTCATTCAAGGCAGTGTGATATCTCATGCCTTTCCTACTGCCTTTACCAAGTATCCTCGTTCCTTGCACCTCCAAATATGTCTGGAGCAAAGTGGCTAAACAAACTAACAAAATGAAACTCAACAGGAAGAAATGCGAGCACTACATTTAGGCAAGAGAAATGAAATACACCAAAATACACCAAGGTGAGAGCGGCGGGTATAAAGCCGGGCAACCGGTCCCTCCCTGACACGCCCCCTTTGCCTCCTCGCCGGACCACCGACGCCAACAGAGCTGCACCTTCTGCCGGGCGGCCTCCTCCCGGGGTGTCAGAGGTGCGCATCTGCGCACCGCCCCGGGAGTGCCGCCCACGGACTGGGGAGCACCGCGGCGGGACTCTTTTGGACGCTTGCTGGCTTTGGCGTTTGGCGGCCAGAAAGCGAGAGGGGCCTTTAAGAGACACCTGGGGGGAAGCAGGGAGGAGCCCGCCAGGTGAGAGCGGCGGGTATAAAGCCGGGCAACCGGTCCCTCCCTGACACGCCCCCTTTGCCTCCTCGCCAGACCACCGACGCCAACAGAGCTGCACCTTCTGCCGGGCGGCCTCCTCCCGGGGTGTCGGAGGTGCGCATCTGCGCACCGCCCCGGGAGTGCCGCCCACGGACTGGGGAGCACCGC